>NW_022589704.1:27069794-27345175 GCF_004348235.1 Phoca vitulina
AGGAAGGAAGGAAGGAAGGAAGGAAGGAAGGAAGGAAGGAAGGAAGGAAGGAGGGAAGGAAGGAAAGAATGTTAGTAAAATATCAAAGCTAGCTGGAAATGAGTTGCCTTCCTTGTGAGAGAGGAGAGGTCTTAGTGAAAGCAATGGGAATGTAAATGACCAGATGAATCCTAAAGTGAGGGATCTTTTTCTCTAATCATCATGCTGAGTTTAGGGAAAGTAGAAAACAAAAGGTGTAAGAACTGAAAGGATCCCAAAGCAGATGTGCTTTCTTAAGACATCAACACCTATCTGGCCTCATCTCTCATGACCAAAGTGCAGAGCATCATTTTCTGGGATCTGAAGGCTATGTGTTGGAGTCATGAAACTTCTTCTATGCCGTTGTCATGTGGGTGGTGTTGATGTCCATTCTGTAACCATTTTTAAAGGTAAATGAAATTGATGCTGAGTGGAATCTATTCTGTCACACGAGTTTGGTTTTTAATAAGATTCCAAGAGTACTAATGCTGGTTGAACAAATTGGGCATAGAATGACTGGAAATGGTAAAATAAGAGAACAGAGGAATCTGGAGTGCAGTGTCATGTAAAACCAGCAAATACAAGAACTTTCCCCAAAAGGAAATAGGCAAAGGGGAGTCAAGTAATTGAGGGAAGATTGGCCACACATAAAGTTTACTATTGATGGAGGTGGGGGAGGGGAGAAGCCATCAGCATCCGCTCCTCTCCCCCTTGATGAACTGGTTCTCTCTTCTTTTTCATTTATGCCCACACTATCATGTCTCTACCCTAATGTTTCCTTTAAGATATGAGAGTATTTCATGATGCTCTGAGGCCACAGCTACTGTTTAATGTAATGGAGACTAAACCCAGCCCTCCACATAGAGAATAAGAACAGAATGGATCCTCTTACCTGTACTGCATTTGAATTATTCACAAACCAATTTCTTCATTCTGCCTTTGTCCTTTCCCTTTTCTGCATCTCTTTCTGGGTCTCTCTCTGTTTTTCTCTCTGTCTCTCTCTGAATTTCTGTCTCTGTCTCTTTCACACACACATTCAGCTTTGTTGAAAAGAGTATTTCCTAAGTGGCTTCCATGAAATTGCTGTAATGAAAGAGTGGGAAGACACATCTTTCCCACTTAACTTTGAATTTTTTATTGGGTAAATTGGGTGAAGATGACCAAGAAGAGATGCACAGAAGACATAGATATTTATTGGCTCAGAGGTTTCCATTTTTAGGAGCCATCACTGGGAAGAAAAACAATGTTAAATTAAGGGAAAGAAAATATTGGACTGTTGCAAAGATTTTTCTAACATTTTTGGCATGATAATTTGAGAATGTTTTCTAGTTTGTAGTGTAATGTTCTATCCAGCAAAAACAATGTAGATGTTTTTTTCTTGAAGAATTTCAAAGAAAATTATCTTTGTCTTTAAAAGTTATCCACACAGGTAATAATTCTTTATGGTTTTCAAAGCTCCATTATATATCTTTATCAGTATTTGTGTAACCATAATTCTTTCAAGGTTATAAGTAAAAATATTGGCATAATCTCTGATTAATAGCAAACACTACCCTGATGCATTATGATAAGAGTCTCTTCCACGCTTATGGGTATCATTCATATTCTGATTTTTCATCTCTAAGCTGCTGTTACTTACAGGGAGTCAATGAGAAATGTGTTTTATTTGGACTTTGTAGAGTGTATGAAAGATTTATACTAGGAATTCAGAGTTTTTGGCCAATTGTTATCCATTTAAAGATAATACTTATTCATCTGACTAATGACATTATCAATATTGTACAAGTACTCTGTGCATGTATTTTAAATATTATTTTTCACTTTGGGAGTTTTGCTTTTTGCTTTTAGTTTTCGTTTTCTTCTTTGATAAACTTAAAGTAGATACCGTAGAGTAAAAGGTAGATATTTTAGAAAAAGTCAAACTCTGGACAAGAACATATAAGAGGTAAGATATATGCCCCACTCTGGGAAGTTGGTAGGCTCTTTATAGTTCCATGTGACAGAGTGGATGATAATCAATGGATCATTGCAAAGAAATGACTTTTGTCACATTGTGGCAACAATGACCCAAGCTTTCTACAATGACAAATTTCCTTTTCCTCAGAAAATAGCATTATGATAAGCTTCTATCTAAGGGAAAAGGTGGCAGATGATGAAACACTACTTTTTCATTAAATTGTGGGTAATAATAGCATCTGACACCTTGTCTCTCATTGACTAAATTAACTAACAAAAATCAACTATGTATATATGATGTATATGTACATATCTCTCTCTCTCTCTATATATATATATATATATACATTATATATTTTTCCTCTTCTGGATATTTTATTTTTCTTTGATCGTAGACAGACGTTAATTGCGAAGATTAGTGGAATTGTCTGCATAGGCAATGTGATTTGATATCTCACTATCACTATCTGTGAAAGATGACTGCACAGAATTGGATAATTGGAATATGGAGATTTTTTCAAAAGCATTAGCATCTATTCACATCGAATCACTAAACTGGATTGCTTCAAGGGATATAGATGAAGAAAACAATCAGTTCCAGAATTTGCATTATATATGAGTCAAGTGATTCAGTTTACCTCACAAGGGATGGTATTTATGCAAAATAATGAGTGGTTCAGTAAGTCAGTGAGATTTTACCCTCAAATTAAGCCTTTATCAGCTCTAAAACTGTTACAACTATCCAGAATGCATTTCCTGTGAGATTGTGGCTCCTGTTGTCCTAAAGTAACACAAATTAATACTACAGAAATGGTCGGGGCATAGAATTGCAGGGATGTGTCATCCTTCATGTTCTGAGTGTGACTTTTCCGGTCAATATTATCTTAGAGAGGGAGTCAATGTGTCCAGATTTCAGATGCAAGCTGCTCCCCACACATGTGCATATACACTGTCTCTTGATTATTTCTGAGAATAATAAATGTTTGGTTTAGATGATATAGTCTATGTATGAAAAACTAAAGATAGACATGATAAACTAGAGTATTTGCCTGTCTTGCAATTAAAATTTTTATATTAATAAAACTTATATAGTAAAAATTACAAATATATATAAATATAATTATATAGACACAGACATATAAATATACATACATACACAAGAAGAGTGGGATCGGGAAGATTAAATTAATATGTAATATTATAATATTATATATAATATATGTGGCTCTGTTTTGGTTGTCTTTTTTTTTTTTTAAATCTTGGGTTTTGTTGAATTTTCCCATCCCATTAATGTAGAACTTAGCCACAGGACTTGTTTTGGCCAATGGGATGTTAGTGGGGATGACACAGCAGAACAGTGGAAAGTTGTGGCTTGGTTTGGTCTCTTACCCTCCTGTCACTGCCAAGAGAACATGTTTTGGATAGCCTGTTAGTCTCAGAAGAATGAAAGGCACATGGAACACCCAAACTGATCCTGAAGTCTGAATACAGCCCTCTTGATTTTATCTGAAATCACCTGAGCCCCAGCAGATCTTTTTTTCTTTTCCTTTTTTCTCTTTTCTTTTCTTTTCTTTTCTTTTTTTCTTTTCTTGGAGAGAGAGAGCACGAGTAGCAGGTAGAGAATCTTAAGCAGGCCTCACGCCCAGCGTGGAGCCCAATAGGGTGCTCAATCTCACCACCCTGAGATCACAACCCTGAGCCGAAATCAAGAATCAAATGCTTAACCACCCTAACCACCCAAGTGTTCCTGAGCTCCAGCAGATCTTAAGTCCGGTGAATGAGAAATAAATTCTTCCTGTAGCACAACACTGAGTTTGGGGTTGTTTTATACACACGTTTTTGTGGAAACACCCTTCTGATACACAAGTCTATAAATAATTTGTTGGTATTGGCTTGTTTAAAAATAACTGATAACAAAATAACTCTTTCTTCATTCATTACAACTATTCACAACTCCTGGACTAAATTGTAGGGCTAATTTGAATTCCGAGTAAATTCCAAATCAGTTCTTACGGGTTCTGAATTGGTTGTCTTTATTTCTTAGATTTTTTTTCTTTCCTCTTCTGTTGAGTTGGCCTTATCCATATCATGTTTTTCTTAGAAAAATTCTGCCCAGTAATTTTCAATGTACTGCCCTTAAATCTGACAAATGATATATTCAGAATTTCAAAGGAAAGGTATTTTCTCTTTTTGAATGACTCATTGGACAATTTCTTATTGCCACTGATTATTTTTCAAAATGTTTTTAAAAATAAATTATTTCCAGTTCCATAGTAATCACTTATTAGAATTTTCCAAGCAGGTATATTCTTAGAATTTACTTTAATGATAATATAACTACCTGAAATGCATGGTCCACACTCTTGCACCTTAAGTATTTAACCTGAAAATGAACACATCAGTGCATTATCTGCTGATAAATAGTATCCTAATAACCTCAAGAATTATGAGCACATATCTAACTTGCTATCATGGGGTGGTTTCAACACACACACAAAATCAAATTCTAAATGATAATAAAAGCCAGGCCACGACATTGAATTTGCGTTTGCAAGGTAATTTTTGGAGTCACAAAATCTGAGACTTAACTCTTTTGCAAGATGTAACATATTCCCATTTGTAAGCTTCTCATTGTACTGAAATTGCATTATGATCTCAGATCTTTAGGGTCTCTCAATGTCTTCCAGTCTCTACAAATCAGTCTGACCTCGATAATTCATGAGTTGTCTTACAGCAACCCATGGTTCATTTCTAAGGGTAACATAGCAACTAATACTAAGTGGGAATGGATGAGAGAAAAAGATAAAAACCACTCTAAATTGGGTCATTCTAAACTGAAAACATTGAGAAGACTTGTGAATACTTCATTCTCCCACACTTACCACGTAGGCACAGGTTCTTCTCTGCGGGAGCATACCTTGAGCCACACCGCCATACCTGCCTCAGGTAGCTCTTCTCTTCACAAGAGGGAGCATAACTATTTTTGTGAAACCTTCTCTAAGTGACCCACCTAGACATAAATGCTTTGCCACTCTGTTCCCCTTACTGTTAGCTACTCTACTGTTCATCAACTGCCTCTAATTTTGTTTTCATGAGATGGTAAACTCTATGAGAGCAGAGAGCATGATTCATGCTAATATAATATTAGGAATCTCCTTGATACCTAAAATGTATCTTAGAATTAAAGGAAAACCTCAGACACAGAACTAAGAATAGAGATTGAGTTTTCCCCTTCTTTTAATATTAGAAAAATGAGCCACACATCTTAATTGAAAATCTTTTTTTTTTCAACCACATAGATGAGTGTTGTAAGAGTTAAATATTCTTACTTCTAGTTTATTTGCTATTAAGTTGACACAAAACAAAAATTTGACTTTGTGGTTTGGGTACATAAGTATCTCATGTATACTTAACAGTTTTCAGAATTACCTGAGGACTTAAAGGTATGGGTTTTTTTTTTTTCCATTTACTGAGTTATAAAATTGGATCAAAATATTATCCCTGAATACACTAAAATTATATTGTCATTAAAATAATTTCCCAAACCACAATAAGCAGTATCATTTTCCCACTTACCTATTTCTTTATAAACTTGGAGGTATTGGCCATCCATCATTATCATACTTGTGAAGCTGACTTATGAGAGACTCAGCAACAATGAGACATTTCTTTAAGAGAATTATATATCCCATTACCCTTCAATTATTCCTCCCTTTTTGCCTTTAAATTTTGCAGATAAAAGCTGGAAATTTATAGGGAATTTGTATTCTTAATTATGATCCTCCTAAATTTTTCTGTCATTGTCCTTTGTTTATGAAGTGCATGAAGTTGGCTTCTGGAGGATGGTAACTTTGGATATTACACCTACCTAGTCAATCCCAGCTTCCCAGCTTTTTCTTGTCGTCATATGGACTTTGGAAGGCGGTTGTAGTCTTGGAGGCATCATCATCGGCCAGCTGTCATTTACCCTCCCAGGAAAGTAGCTAAAGCCCAACAAGAGACTAGCTATCTTCTTCCCTGGAATTGAATTTCTTCTGAAGCCTCTCTTCTTAGTTTAAAGGTGGCCATCTTCTCTGTCTTCACATGTTCCTAATAGGTGTATGTTTGTGTCCAAATTTCCTCTTCTTATAAGGACTCCAGTTATATTGGATTAGATCAATGATCTCATTTTAACTCTTTAAAAACCCTATCTCCAAATACAGTGCATAGCCAAACATACAGCCGTCCATAAACCATCTACAAACCTAGTCTGTGGTAATTTGTTTTGGCAACACTCACAAGTTAAATTAAATTAAATGGATTAAATTACTCATAGTTTCAGGTAAAAGGTAAAAATGTTCAGTGATTTTATTTACCACCCAAGTTTAGAGCAAGGTAACTCACTAAGTGTGTAGGAGGGAGGTAGGAAAAAGAAGGAGACTTGAGATACAAGAGAGAAGTGTTTTTATACAATTCTTTAGCCTTGAGACTTGTAATTTTAATAGACACGATATGAGAGGTAGGTGAAGACCAAGTTTCTCTGGGTGAAGAAAAACTTAGAAGCCAGAGTTCAGCCATGAGACATTCAAGATCCGTGGCCCTAGATGAAGCAGAAAAGGAACGCAATAGTCCTTGGCAAGGAGAAAAAATTTTTCTTGAGACAAGAGGAAAGGAAGAGAGTGTGTGAGAATGAAGAGCAAATTAGCAGGTCAGATTTAATATGTTGCCCCCAAGGGGTATATAAATTAAGGGCCAATCCTTTAAACCAAATAATACAATTTGAAAGATGAATTTTGGATTTCTTTACAGACTCTTGATGGAGATATTTTTGGATAGGGGTCTTGGGACGTTCTACCCAGGTGGCTACTCTGTCAGATCAGCCTTGATGCTCTGAGAAATCCCCTTTAGAAGGGTCATAGTAAGTATGTTTTGTAAGCATTCATTTTGGAGTCAGAAAGATTTTATTTGAATCATAGTTCAGTTCTTAGAGAATGATGTAGCTTTGGACAGCTTAATTAACATTAAATTGTTCTCTTCTGTGGAAGGTGACTGTATAATGATATCTACCTCATGGACATGCGGTAGAATGAATGAGCCCATGCAGGTAAAGAAGGCAATGTAGGGGTGTCTGGGTGGCTCAGTTGTTAAGCATCTGCCTTCGGCTCAGGTCATGATCCCAGGGTCCTGGGATTGAGCCCCGCATCGGGATCCCTGCTCCACGGGAATCCTGCTTCTCCCTCTCCCACTTCCCCCCTGCTTGTGTTCCCTTTCTCGTTGTCTCTCTCTCCACCAAATAAATAAATAAAATCTTAAAAAAAAAAAAAGGCAATGTATCTCCTGTTGTGATCAATAGATGCTGAGGTTAGCTGACTCTGCTAGAGGGGTAAACGGGTTTCTTGTTCCCATTCAAGCTAAAGATTTACAAGGGACCTTAATTTAATTTAAATTAATAATTAAAAGGAAAGTGCTGGCTCTAGAGATGAGAACCCAGTGTTCACAGAGGAAATATCCAAGAATTATCTATATACTTTATGGTGTCTATTAGCTATTCACCATTTTCCGAATTAAAAAAAAAAAAAAAAAAACCTTACAAGATTGAATCTCTTCCTTCCCATAAAAAGAGACTGGTGGGAATTTTCAGAGAATATTTTGCAGACTGTAGAAAATCTATTTAATTCTGAGAGCAATGTGTGTCCAAATCCATTAGTTCTGAAGTTGTATTTCACATAACATCTACTAAAGGGCTACCTGTCATGATCTCCTATGGTAGAAGGAAGAAAAGGAGAACTGTGGTAGCCTAAAGATGCAGAGTGTTCTCTGCAGAACATTTCTGTGATTATATACCCTGGGAAAAGAAGTTAAAGGCCAGTACTGTGTATGTTCAAAGTTAGATATTGAGTGTGTTCTGTGTTTTTTTGTTTTTTGTTTTTAAAAATTCTATTTATTTATTTGAAAGACAGCAAGCTAGAGAGAGAGAGAGAGAGCACAAGCGGGGATGGAGGGGGTGGAGAGGGGCAGAGAGAAAGGGAGAAGCAGACTCCCCACTGAGCAGGGAGTCCAACGTGGGGCTCAATCCCAGGACCCTGGGATCATAACCTGAGCATAAGGCAAATGCTTAACCGACTGAGCCACCCAGGCACCCCTGACTGTGTTATGCTTTAAATAAGGAGATCAACCGAGAGGAATGTAATTTCCCACGTTATGTAAGGTGACTGAGTCATTAGTCCTCTTCTGAGTACAAGTAAGAGAAAAGGGGGTTTAAAAGGCAAGCTCCCACCTGTGATGTAGCAGCCTGGGAGAGCAGAAGAGTTCAGAGGCCAGTTTCTAGTGGGCAGGATTGCAGTCGGAAGCCCAAGAGAGCAGAGTGAGGATGAAACCCTCACTGAGGAGTAGGGGCTGCTTATGAAAATTAGAATGTGAAGCTAAGCAAGGACCCTATGTAATCATCTGAAGTGGCCACGCTATAATCCAGGAAGGGTCAGAAATATCACAAATGTAGCAGCCATATTCATTCTGAGAGAGATGCCAGAGCCAAGCCAATACCCTTTTTGGGGAATGAAAACAAAGGAGAATGGCCCTTGTCTACAGAACCCTCATTGTTTTCTTCCTCCTCTTTTCAAAAATGCTGGGTGTTACCATTTAAACCAAAGCTGAGGATTAGAATGATTTGAATGAGGTAGTTCTGAGTGACTGTTTTGTTCATCAAAGTCTGTGAATGTGAACCTGGAACTTTGAGGTCAAAGTTGACCCTGTGGTCAAAGCATGGATAGCAGTAAATGAATTCATGTCACTTGTTAGGAGCCAAGGACATTTTATAGGACTAAAGCAGCATTCATATTCTCTCAACTTCCTGAGCTTTCAATGAGGTGAGAGCTTCAAAAGACATGCTAAATAAGAAAAATAGAAACCGAAACTACCAAGTAATGAAAACACGATTGCCCACATTTATTTCCTGAGCAAAAAAAACTTGCTTTTCAAAATGTTGTCATTCTGTTACCTTTTATAAACTTATCCTTAATCTAAAAATTTGATTAGAATGGAGTATTTTGACTGAGGTCAATTTATTATCCCTCCATACCAGTTGAGATGGAAAAAAAAAAAACTAAAATAAAACTTCAAAGTCACTAGAATCTCTCTTGACCACAGTAGAAAGATTGTAGGAAAGCCTGGAGTGTTTTTTTGGGTTTTTTTTTTTCCCCATCTGTGTCAAAGATGTGATTACTGGATTGTTTGAGGAGGACAATAAACCAAATGAAATCCTGCCTGAGTGTCAGTGTGCAAGTCCTACAAGTTTTTTTAGCTTTTTTTTGACAATGGAGACACACTGAAGGCTGACACCAAATGGAAAAGATAATTTTGAAATTGTATTAATTTGATGAAGACTCCCTTGCCACTCCTCCATCCACATGGGCTATGCCATTATTACAAACCTCCACTCTGCTTTTGTGGAGTTTACATTTATTTTATTCCTGTCCTGGATGATATGACTTCTCTCCCAATAAGAACTCCTATCTTTACTCAGTTATCTAGACTATCTCCAAAGAGTCAAGATAATTTTGCAGTCTTTTTTATAAGACAATAAAGGAGTCATTTCTTTGACATGTCTTCCCACACAATTCCTCTACTAATTTAATATTTTCACAGCAATTCTGAAAAGTTATTTCCAAGTGTTATGTATTTTATTGGATTATCTTTATTCAATTTCTAATTAGTAGAAAACCTTTAGTATTAGCATATAGATTTATAAGGACCCATTAGATCATTCATATTTAAAAGGACTTGATCCAGTAATCACATCTACTTTCTTCCCACTTATAGATTCTGTTAATCAATTTTCTCACCTAATTGCCCCTTAAAAGAGAAAACAAAAATCTCTTTTACATGATCAACCACAGGGAGCCATTTTGAAAAGCTTCTCTACTTGTTGATAGTTTTAAACTTATATTTTTGCCCGAAGTGAATAAAAATCAATACAGATAAATAAAAATATTAATCTAAAATAGTTTATCTTATAACAAATTCTTGAGAAGTTCTTTTGTTCTATTCTATCTTCATTATAGACATTTGTTAAGCGATTTTAACATATTTAATTTTATTCCTTCATTAAAATGAATTATCTTATCTCCCTAATTTCTCTCAGGAACACATAAAACACATCCAATGGTGATGGTGTTTCTGGGAGGGTTTGAGGAGCATAGTGGAAGGTGAGAAGGAAAAAGAAGGTCTTTTAGTAGTAATGAAGTAGCTGGGGACTGTGAGTACCCTGAGTCACAGTAGTGACTAAGTAGTTGGGGACTGTGAGACAGCAGAATGGACTTCAATTACTGTGAGGAAAGATTCAGTGTGATGGACTGTGCATTTTGTTTTATTTTTTAAAGGGGAAATTATATATATATTTTTTAAGATTTTAATTATTGAGAGAGAGAGAGCATGCGCAAGAGAGACAGCATGAGTCGGGGGCAGTGGCAGAGGGAAAGGGAGAAGTAGACTCCCTGCTGAGCAGGGAGCCTGATGTGGGGCTTGATCCCAGGACCCCGAGATCATAACCTGAGCCAAAGACAGGTGCTTAACTGACTGAGCCACCCAGGCACCCCCGGACAGTGCATTTTAACCAGAATCACACTGCTCCTGGTTTTCTATGAAGGAAATGCAGTTTCAGGTTTTCCACGGGTGATGATGATAGAGTTAGGTAGACGCACCCACATTACTATTTGATTTCCTGTTCACAAAGTAGTGGAAATGGTTTCCTGAAGCCAGACATTCACAAGTAAGTCCCCATGGGGTGCCAGGGTGGCTCAGTCGGTTAAGTGCCCAACTCTTGTTTTCAGCTCAGGTCATGATCTCAGGGTCCTGGAATAGGGCTCTGAGCTCAGTGCAGAGTCTGCTTGAGATTCTCTCTCTCCCTCTTCTTCAGCTCCTCTCCCCATTTGTGCTCTCTCTCTAAAAAATAAACAAATACTTCTTAAAAAAAGGTAAGTCCACATGTTTCAATGAACCATTTCAGATTCCAATGAAAATATGATTCATATTTATATGGAAATGCAAAGGACTTCAGATGGTCAATCAATTTTGAAAGAAAAAGAAAATTGAGTAATTAAGACAATGTGGTATCACAAAGAAATTGATGGAATTGCTGGTGTAAGTATAAGATTTTACAAATATTTTGGGAAACTATCTGGTGGTTTCTAATAAGTTAAAAATCTCCCTATCCCTTAAGCTAGCAATTCGATCCTTAGGTATAGACCAAAGAGGAATGAAAGCATAGCTGAAAGACATGTATAAGAGTGTTCATGGCAGCTTTATGCATAATAGCCAAAACATGGGAAGCAACCATTGACAAGAGGATGGGTAAACATATTGTGATATATTCATGTAGTAAAATATGTAAAACACAAAATGCTCAGCACAAAAAAGAACTGGATAATGACACATACAACAATAGGGATAAATCTCAAAAACACGCTGAAGGAAGCCAGCACATGATTAAACCCAGCCTCATCACCATAAATACACAAGCATCAGAGAAACTAAAATTGTTTAGTTTGTCTGTTTCCCATTCCCTTATTATGAAATTGCTTGTATTTGTTTTCTTTTGTATCTCAGCTGATGGCTAAAGTATCTGCTATTTTTCTTCACTAGTGTTTCCCCCATTCTCCAGCATAAATACTTAAATAATGAACACTTTACTTGTTGTATTATGGGATTTTATGTTTATTTGAAGTAGATTTGATCACAGCTTATATTCTTTGGGGGCAAAAAAGGACTAGCTTCTTTTAAAGCAATCTCTTGAAGTTGTATGGCAGGAAAGCTACTAGCTGTCAAACTTGCAGGACAAAATCTCCTCCTCTAGAAACCTCTTCAACATTTCAAATTGAGTACTTTTCCTTATGAAACATTCTGTTCATAATTGAAATGTAGTGACAATTTAAGACCAAGATGCTCACATGAGAAGAAACAGACAATATGAACAGGCCTGTATCTATCAAAGAAATTGAATTAATAATAACTAATCTTCAAAAGCAGAAAACACCAGACTCAGATGCATTCACTGGTGAATTCTACCAAACATTTACAGAAGAAATTATACCAATTCTCTACAATCTCTTCCAGAAAATAGAATCAGAGGAAATACTGTCGAAGACATTCTTCAAAGCCAAAAGATAAAATACTCAGAATAGTCTACACAATATTTAGGAGAATAACAAAGTCAGCGGACTGATGCTATGCAATGTCAAAATTCTATAAAACCGCAATAATCAAGGCAATGTCATATTGGTGAAACAGTAGACAAATAGACCAATAGAACAGAGTAGAGAGCCGAGAAATAGACCCACACAAATATAGTTGCCTGATCTTTGATGAAAGAGCAAAGGCAATACAATGGAGGAGAGACAATCTCTTCAACAAATGGTGACAGGAAAAAAAAAAAAAAAAAAGACCTAAAAGTTGTCATCTGGAATTTCTAATATATTCTAAAATTTGAGAAAAAATTACTTCGCCTGGAATTTACAACAGTACCATATGATAGGATTATTTATTTTTATTTTTTCTATCACTGTAGTGACCTCAAGCCCAGCAAGGTTTAGTAAGTTGTTTGACATTTCTGATCATGTTAACAACATGGCAGGATTTAAAATGTTAGTTAAACATTAAACTATGGTGTTGTCTTTCCAACAATGTAGATATCTTTTTACCACTGGCACAGATTTCAAAAACACACATACATAATTTGTTCTAATTCTTATGAATACAGAATTCTACTTTTTCATGATATAGGCATATCCATATCTCTGACTCCACGATTAAAATTTACTCTGGGTTATTATGAACACACATGGGAAGGTCCTGAATTTATGGAGGAAAATGATTCCTTCTTTTCCTCACTACTATAGCAATTGGAAGATTATCTTCTATATGTGAAACAAATCTTATTTATTTGATTCTCGTATTTAGTAAAAATGTGTATATCACTTTTCAGTTTGGTATAATTTTGATGATCTTGATACTCATGGAACTCATCTAAATTTGAATTAAATTTTTCCTCACATACTATCATATTTATTTAGACAATGCATTAGATATTAATTAATACGTTATTATTATAGAGTAAAAGTACAATGGTCAGACTCAAAATTATAAAATAGAAAAATTAGAATATTTACAAATGCCACCAGTTGTAAATAAATCAAGATCTTTAATTTCATTGCATCAGCAAAAATTCCCTTTGCCACCTAAGGTAACATATTCACAGGTCTGGGGAACTAGAGCATGGACATAATTATTTTTTACACAACGGGGTCACAATTCTACCTACCACACCCCTATAAAAAGGTAGAATTGCTTTGAGCAATTTAATAGGGTTAAGAGCATTTTAAGCTGCTTCTTTCGGTTATGAAGGATTGGGAAAAAATATTCATTAAATTAAGATACAAATACATGACCTAGAATAGCAGTCTTTCACTCATAATAAAGGCATCAAAAGAAAAATAACTCAAGAAAATAAACAAAATGTCATATTTAAAATCCACATTAACAATAAAATTGATTTGACACAATATAATAATTTATGTGGAAGAGAAATTCTAGGCACACACCCTGAAATCAGAGTGAAAATGAAAAAATTGACAGAGAGGATGGACATATTTAGAAATTAAAAAAAAGCTATCTCATTACATATTTTTCTATAGAAGTAATAGTGATAAAAATAATCTTTATTAATATAACAGAAATAAAACCTTTCTAAAGATGATTATTAAATAAATATATAAATGTTTATAAATGTATAGATAAAGAAATTTTGTTGAATCATTTGAGTACATACTGATGCATAGGCATTCTGGTAACAGTTTGAATTACAGTTATATATATACATTTATTCATACAACATACCTGTATCTAAAATTTAAAAAAAAATGAAATTAGAGCTTCCAACTGCCAAAGCTAGAAATATTTGGGTTACAAAATAACATTGGTATTGTAATTACAATCCCAAGAATAATATACAAGAATATAAAAAGAATAAAATAAATATCTTGATTCCATAATGATATAAATAAATATTTAAATGCATAAATACAAGAAGGGACAAATCTTCCTTACAAAGCATTACAACTAATATATGTACAGGGAATGAGAGTGTCACGGTCTGAATTGTGTCCTCCTAAAATTTCTGTGTTGAAGCCTTAACCCCCAATGTGACTATATTTGGAGATAGAGTCTTTTTAAGGTTATATGAGGTCATAAAGATGGGGCCCTAACCCAATGGGACTGGTGTCCTTATTAGAAGAGGAAAAGACACCAGAGATATCTCTCTCTCCGTGCTCACACAGAGAAGAGACCATGTGAGGACACAGGAACAAACTGGTGGCACCTAGATTTTGGACTTCTAACTTCCAAAACTGTGAGAAAATGCATTCATATTACCTAAGCCACCTGGTCTGTGGTATTTTGCTATGGCAGCACAAGCAGATGGAGGGAAATGGAGAGTCACCATTAAAACCACTGCAGTGATCATTGCTGCAGTCAAGATGATCCACTGATGTCTTTTTTTTTTTTTTTTAAGACATCACGCCTAGCATGGAGCCCAATGTGAGGCTTGAAACGTATACCTACTGAACAACTCCCCATTTCCAGCCCCCACCCCTTGCAACCACTATTGTATTCTCTCTTCTATGACTTTGACTGATAAGTGGAATCATGACATTATTTGTCTTTCTGGGACTGGCTTATTTCCCTTAGCGTCATGTCCTGAAGTTACAGTGACTTTTTGTTCTAGCAGCAGCAGCTAATTCCAGTTTGCTTTTCTCCTAGCCCCTTGCATCAGCTCATTATGCCTCTTGAAGATGTCAGCGTCAATTTTGGTACTTTCTCCTCAGACGTCTGGTTCTAGCTTAGAGGCCTCCTCTCTAAGTTTCTGAGGCACTGAGAGGAGCCCAACAGCACTTCCTCCTCAGAGATCTGAGTCCCAGGTTTGTTCTGTCTCTTATCCAAGCATCTACATTTTAAAATTAAAACCTCGGGGTGCCTGGGTGGCTCAGTGAGTTGAACATCCGAATCTTGGTTTTAGCTCAGGTCATGATCTTAGGGTTGTGAGATCAAGCCCTGTCTTGGGCTCTGCACTCAGTGGGGAATCTGCTTGAGATTCTCTCCCTCTGCCCTTCCCCGCTCTCTTTCAAATAAATATATAAATCTTTTAAAAAAATAAATTGCAAACTCTCCCTTCTGTTCTCTCAGACTAACTTCTTTCTGCACTAATTACGTCAGTGATACCATTGTGTTTTCTTTTTGCCCTTTGTTTTCTAATAATGCCCAATTAAACCATTCTTTATATTAAATTCTCTCTCTGTTAAAGTAACAGATGTGTTTCAGTATCCTGACTAGACCTTGATTGATACATATTCTATATCTTTTTTTTTTTAATTCATTTGAGAGAGACAGAGAGAGAGCGTGAGCGAGAGCATAAGCAGGGGGGTAGGTCACAGGGAGACAGGGAAGCAGACTCCCTGTTGAGCAGGGTGGCCGATGTGGGGCTCGATCCCAGGACCCTGAGATCATGACCTGAGCCAAAGGCAGACGCTTAGCCGACTGAGCCACCCAGGGGCCACTATATTCTATTTCTATAACGTATTGAGATAGATTATAGTAATCTAGCCTTGAAAAAATTTGGATACCATTAGTTGTGGACATGCTTTGTAAGATTATTTTTTCTTCTTTTACTTTTGCTGGTACACTGTCAGTTCCAGATCATTAAATACATTTTGTAGACACAAGGGAAATTTTATCTCAAATACAAAGGAAATGTCCTAAATCTTCAGTGTAATGTTTATTTTCAGTGTAATAGTTTATTCAGTGCAATAGTTTATTGCTCTTCTTCACAGTCCATTCCATCCAACACATTTGGAAACAAAATATCTTTTATAATTTTGGATATTGTAAAATTTGCAGCTTTTAAGCTTATTTCTCAACTTATCAGTATAAACAATCTTTATCAAGAGAATTTCCTAAAAGAAGGCTCTATAATTGCATTACTAAAAGTTTACCTTATGGTACTTTATGGTACATAAAGGTACTTTCTATCTGCTACTTCACTCTGAAAAGTACCTAAATTGTCTAACTGAGATGGGGCCCTCACAGCAAATGCTTGTAAAGGAATGCCTTCCTATTGTTTGGCAAGTCAGTAACTATTGAAGAGATCAAATAAGATGATTTTTTTTGGCTTCATTTTATTATACTATTTCTATCAAGTGATGATGACAAACTTTTTAGAGTTTGATCAATTTAGTCAGGATTTTATAAATGTAGAGCATTTAATGAGCCTGAGAGCCATCATTTTAGTTTAAAGAATGTGGCCAACAGTTGGATGGCACTGTGGCCGAAACATGAATGAATATGACATGGTACTTTTATTCTGTATAGATACAATGGATGCACATAAAATGTTCCTTGAATAAAGACCATTATCCATGCACATTTTAAAGCATTTCAACTTACCTTGGTGGGTTCTCAAATTTTCTCCTTTTCTTGAATAAAAGTTTAATAAAATGGCTATATTAGTTTTCTATTGTTGCTGTAACAGATTACCATAAATTTAGGGCTTAAAACAATACAAATTTATTATCCTACAATTCCATAGGTTAGAAGTCTGACATGGATCTCTCTAGCCGAAAATCAAGATAGAGGCTAGGCCGCATTCCCTTCTAGAGGCCCTGGAAGAAACATATTTTTCCTTGCTTTTTCTGTCTTTTATCAGTTGCCCACATGCCTGGGCTTATGGCTACCTTCTCCCATCTTCAAAATCAGCAACAGTAACTCTCTGACCATTTTTAAGGATCCACATCTCCCTCTCTGGGAGGGAATCGTAGACACTAAACACCCATTGATTTCAAGGAATCATGTGATTAGATTGGACCCTCCCAGATAATCCAGGATAATCCTCCTATTTTATAAGTCTTTATAATCAAATTCCCTTTTGCCATAACACAGCATAATCATAAATTCTAGGATCTAGGATGTGGACATCTTTGGGGGACATTATTCTGTCTACCGGAATGGTAATCTAATAATTTTTTTTGGCAGAAGTGAAAGTATCTATTGTTTAGATTAAAATATTTTCTTACTAACTGATAATTAAATTGCTGATTCTATAGTGAGACAAAATTCATGCTGCATATGCTCTACTTTTATCATTCATTTAATTCTTTAATTCATCTATGCTTTTGGCAAAGATCTAACTCTCTTATACGCCAAGTGTATACTAGCTGATGGGATCCTTGTATTCTCTCTCTTTCATTCTCTTTGTTAAATAACATTAAAATTAAATTTCCCTGAATTTTTTAAAACATAGAGATCCTCTCTATAGTCATAGACTAAACATTCATAAAGATAGGATTTTTAAAGTGCTCTAATGTTCTCATAAGCTATTTTTCTTATATTTATCTTTCTAACATCTGCTTAATCTAAGAAATTATTTATTGATCCTTTATATATAAAAGATGAAATGGAGATGCTTTATAGTAATTTTTTTCCTTTATGTCATCTCCTCTACAATCAAATGCAAATCCTTCAGGTTCTGGCATTAGTGTGTACATAAATTTTAGAATTTTATATTGTTGAAAACTTCCTACTAATTTTCATGAAAATTTAGAAGAGCCTGAATTATGGGTTGTTGGAGGAATGCCAATATGAACAATCTGTGGGTTATTCTTATAAAAGGTGATATGGAAAACAAACACAAATATTGAGATAATAGAGAATAAGAGAAATTCAGGAGACCTGAACAGTCATATGTCCAATTCACCTACTTTTAGCTTAAATGGTATCCCAATCATGATTGACAAATGGACATCCATAATTTTTCCTCCTAGGGAAGCAGCAAATTTTCTCATTAATTTCTTTCCAAATCTCATGATCCTTGGATTTAAATAAGTTCTAAGATAAACAGCATTGGAAAGTAACTATTCTGAGAAATGGCAGTTTAAGTTCATTTCCACTTTTGTTGTTGTTCTTGGATTTTTTTTTTTTTTTTGAGAGGGGGAGGATGGGGACTGGCAGAGGGAGAGGAGATGGAGAGAGAAAATCTTAAGCAGGCTCCATGCCCAGCCCAGAGCCCTATGCAGGACTCAATCTCACCACCCTGAGATCATGACCTGAGCTGAACTCAAGAGTCAGACACTTAACCAACTGAGCAACACACGCGCCCCTGTTCTTGGACTTTTAAGGGGAAAACAAATGAAAATAATTTTTTCCAAGATGTTATTTCATATAAATGGACTCACGGTCTGCCTATGTGTATTTTAGATATCATAACTGCATGACCACAGATTAGGTTTGGTCCTTACTTGTTCTGTCTGTTGTTTTTTAATCTGTTGTTGAATCATTTTGATAATTTTAGGTAAAAGTAGCAGAAACATTTTTCAAATTGGCCTAAATAATAGGGAAAAACATTATCTCACAGAAAAGAAAATCAAGAAATAGGGTGGATTTAGGTCAGTTGGCCAGTGGCCCAAAAATCACATCAAGTTCCTTGTATTTTATAATTAATTATTTGAGTTTACATAGCTGGTTGGCTGTGCCAATAATTGTTTCGGGGTATTTTATGTGCTATGGGATTTCTGCCTGGGAGCGGAATGAAATTAACCCTTAAGCTAATCAAACCTCAGATCAAGAGCTGAAGTTCAGCTTTTCCAAGACACTTGGGCCACGAGTGTGTGTGTGTGTGTGTGTGTGTGTGTGTGTGTTGAGGGTTATGGGGTGGGGGGAGGTGGAAAAGATAGATTTCTGAATGATATTTAATGCTCTACTAAGAAGGAGAAAGGGGAGAATGGATTTTGGGTAGATGACCATCTATTGCCAACATTTCAATGCCAGGAGATTATAAATATTAATCTAGATTTTTAGAGTATTTTAAAAAGTCAAAACTCTGGTAACAATAGCTCTAAATTCCTGCAAGGAAACAATTGGCCAGGGCTGCAAAACAAAATAAGCCATGACCCCTTAAGACCAGTCATGCCTTCTTGAGTTTATCAAGGTCTGTATCCCTTACTGTTTTTACTTAATGTGTTTAATTACCTGACTGGCTTTGTGAAGCAGCTGAATTTATGACTCATGTTGAACTTTAACTACATTTCATAATATACATTTCTTTAAACTTCCCTTGGACATTTTGTATTCTAACCTAATTCATGTGAGATTTTTCTCTCTAAATGAAAACTCAAGATCCAATAAAGATGTTTATTTTTCTTTAAAGATTTTATTTATTTATTTGTCAGGGAGAGAGAAAGAGCACAAGCAGGCAGAGGGAGAGGAAGAGGGAGAAGCAGGCTTCCCGCTGAGCAGGGAGCCCGATGCGGGGCTCGATCCCAGGACGCTGGGATCATGACCTGAGCCAAAGGCAGCCACTAACCGACTGAGCCACCCAGGCAACCCCCAATAAAGATGTTTAAGTATCATTGCTTTCAGTGTTAATGTCGATTAGCAGAGATTAAAACTTTGAAACCTCTGATTTCATATTCCAAAGTCAAGCTTGTTAAGCATAATAATTTCATGTGAAATTTATAATTTTTGGTGTTGATATTTAGACTTTTTTCTAAAAAATATATGTCAGCATTTCAATTATACACACATACACACCATGTCTTGTCGTAAGTTTATTTTGACTATTTCTAATTTTTGTTTTTTTATTCAGCAATGCATTATAAAATATTTCACATAATTTAAAAATCTGTGTTCCTTACATTATCATGCTATCCTTTTTATCTAACATAAAGTATAAATAAGCAAATAACTCAAATGAAGTTAAAAATTATTTATACCCAACTACAAAGTCTAAAACTTGAAGTATCCTGAAAGATAGGTATAGCTCATCAAATGTAAGAGTTTTATATTTATGTACAATTTTAGACTCACGGTATATACTAATATTACTACAACACAGTTATATATACCAATGTTTTAAATTTTATTTTCCTTGAAAACATTTCCCTCTATTATGTCATCTTTGCAATTGACCTTACTTAATCATTAAGTGCTTTTTAAATCCATTCTGATCAAGGCTATGATAGAAAGTTGAAAATAATTTCCATTTTGTAGGTCTAAAAATGCTTACCAAAAAGCATTCAGAAAATAATTTGCAATGGCTTCTTCAGCAACAGTCTTTTAAACCAACCGATTTCTTGAAAGGTGATTATTTTTCCATGTTGTTTAATATTTTGCTTTTCCATGTCCTACAATCAAGTGTAACATCTTGTTCAGAAAGAACAATGATTTGTGATTTGAACAAAATACCATATTTTATAATGAGAACTTTCTGGTGGAAAAAGAAAAAAAGAAAAAAGAAAAAAAAATAACAGGTACTAACTTCCCAAAAAAACCCATTTAACCAAGACATGATTCAACCAGTGTGAAGTAGGATGTTATGCTTACGCTTGCTAGCTCACTTTATCACCCCCCAGGAGGGTGAATAGTTATTGTTGGAAAAGTGGGTATAAAATTATTGCCTCATAGTTGGGTGAAAGTTCTTGAAGCCTCTATCAAAGTGGATGTTTCATTAAAAAGAACACAGGAAAGCAAAGTCCTTGCAGCTTTAAATATTTCTACTTCTTCTGCAAAGCTACTTTAGATCTTTCACTCTATACAGAAATCTACTACACAAGTAGACCATTCTTATACGGGTTCAAGTCACCAAATATTTTCCTGAGAGTATTCACTGAAATAAAAGTTCAAGGGGCTGTTAAATTTTGTGTTATAAAAATTGCAGTGTGGTTTGTTCAATGGCTGGGTAAGTTTAGGAAATGATGAGTTAAATGAAATCAGTATTATGAATTCCAAGAGTGGGGAAATTATATTTATTTTTGTACCTTTCATCACCAGTGCCTTAGAATATGATCCCCTCTCACATTCTTTAGATGTTCCATATTGTTACTGCAAAATGTTTTATCTTCATGCATTTTAAATCTACACAGTTTTTGCCAGGACAGAAAATTCCCAGAAGCACATTTCCTTGGAGATGTTAGTTAACAGTAAATGGCATGAAAGTGGCCAGTGAACTGTGTCTTGACAGTCTGTCCAACTCTAAAATGTAATGACATTACGCAAGAAATACTGAAAAGATCTTAAAGTAAATATTTTGAGTAGAATTGTGCATTTTTTTAAAAAAGCAGTTATGTGAGACAACACTGAATAGCAACAGATATTTATGTTGGAGTTTGTAGATGGGACAATGATATTATTTTCTCTTTATGTCTGACATCAACTGAGAACGGTTACAACAAACGAAATTTGCCTTGGGTCTGCGGCCACTCTCTGGACCCTAATACTTCCCTTACATTTGTCCTTTGGGAAATCTCATCCAAAACTAAATTGCAAAACAAAAACAATAACAAAAACAAAAAAATGTTAAATTACAGAGCAGATTTACCAGAAAACTATGAAGGGAATTATTATATTGCCTCATACTTACTTGGCCTGTTAGCCCGAACAGAGAAGGAAGGGCCTTCATATCTGCCTGATGAAGAAACACTTGGGTCCTTTTCTCCTGTAATTTCTGGGTAGAAGGTGGAGTAAGGTAAAGCCCACCTGCTCTTGAAGCAGATAGCTTTCAAAGGCTCTGAGCCAGGCAAAACCCATTTTCTTTTCCCAGCCTCAATAAATCAAGGACAAATTTAAGACAAGGAAAAACTTAATCCCTTAAGGAATAGGTTGGGCGATGGGAGGAAAAGGACAGAAGATACCTTTCTATAACAGTTTGAAATTTTGTGTTTTCTTTCAAATATTTCTAAATACCTAAATTTTCAGTGTCAGGTAGAAAAAATGGTTAGTCACCTGTAATTTTGGATATTAATGAAGTTAACATGATCTGTTTGTGGAAAAAATTGAATAGCAAAGCATTTTGGCTAAAGTCATTTAACAAATGGGATGGGGGCTCTCAAATATTTAAAATCTGTGATATAAGATGCTCAAGTTATGTTTTATGTTGGTTTAATAATGTTTTACTATAATCAAACTACTGAATAACACATGAAACATCTATCTAAAAAAATTGTTTGTAGAAAGTAACTATCATGAACTCAAATTAGTAGATGTAGCCATAGAAAGAACACTATACAGAGAACATGAATATCTAAATGTATCTGAGTCAATACATAAGAAATAAACAATTTCATACATAAGCAATAAGCAATTTATGTATCATATAAGAAATATTATTTTGCTATTTTTTTGTAAAACTTTGCTTAATTTTCTTCAGAAAGTTCAAATTTTGATTGGACAACTGATTCCTTTTTTATTTAAAGAAAAGGACTGTTAGCTGTACAATGAGAATGTGTTTTAATTGCAATAGGCATGGTTTGAGATTTTTAATTTTATATTAAAAATCCATTGTTTCATATCTGGCAAAATCTGTGATTTCATGTAGGTATACAAACTAATATCTTTCATTCATTTTCCTTCAAAACCATAAACGTATTTATAGTAATTGCTATAAAATGAACTTAGGACTAGAGACTTGGACACTTTGGATCTAAATCAAGTTCTGCCATTTCTTTAAGCAGGATTGTATAGAAGTAAAATATGTGACTTTGGAGTCAGGCAGCCCCAGTGTACTCCAAATGAATATCATTTTTAATTAATTTAAATTGTTGTACTACAACAGGCAGGTTTTGAAACTGGTAGGATAATTTAAAAAGATCAATTTGTTGTTCTTCAACAACACAATCAGCAACACATTTACAACAACAACACATGTAAATAAAGCTAGAAATTTTCAGAAAAATATTTTAGTAAAATACGGAAATATTTTAAATATTAAAGATTTATTTCAAATTAAGTCTTGATGAAAGAAATAAGATGGATATAACATACGGTCTGAAATTTCTTATCTTCAAATTCCTTCTAAAGGGGTTATGATTAACCAGAAACCCACCGAAGACTTAATTAATGGTAGCCAGGGAATGGGGTCTTATTGTCTGAACAAATGCCTGGGGGCGGGGAGGCATGAGGGGAAGGGGAGTGTGGAGGTGGGTTGGTGTGCAAACAACTGTTTATCTCCGGGTTGTGAGAGTGCAGGTGGGTTTTGCTTTTCTTCCATTTGTAAATGCATTTAAAAATGTTCTTAATAATAAATAGGAGTAACTTTAAATCACAGAATAGTTTAAATTTTTAATAATGATTATTTAAATATCCTCCTAACATTCAATTAATTTTTGGTACTTTGATAAAAGATTAGAAAAGAAGTTAATGCTCTTTGTGTGTTTAGTTTCACGGGCTCATGAAATATAAATTTGTGTTGTTTTGTCTGTGGGTTGGAAAGCTGCACTAAAATGTCCTGCTTTATGTCCTGCCTTTGCTTACATTTTGTGACTAATGGAATATCTTAACTTCATGCCACCGATACATTTGTACAGTGATATTTTTATGTAGTCTATAACTCTGAAATGTTTGGGTTTAGTCTACCCAGATTTGTTTTCTTTCTGGGTGATTTTAAAGATCTTTAGTAGAGTTCCAAAGTACTTTGAGAAATTAATTTCTCCAATTATTTTAAAAATGGAAGTTAGGTGATAAATATATATGACTGTGTTCATAGAGTAACAAAGAAAAGTGATATAAGCAATATATAATATCTAAATTTTTAAAAATCAGCCCATTAAATGATAGCTAACAAAATTTGTTTTTGCTAACAAACTAAATCTTCCCAACCATTTCTGGATCCAGAGAAAATAATAATTGTGACAATAATAATTTGGCTAACATTTATTGGGTGCTAACTATGTACATGTTGGATGCTAATTAATCCAGTTACACCTATTCACTCATTTAATTCTCAAAACAAGCTTGGGGGGGTAGGTACTCTCAAGTTCCCATTGTACAGATGAAGAAAGTGAGGCACAGAGGTTAAATAACTTGCCTAAAGTCACACAGCTAGGAATTGGTGAGCCAGAATTTAAATCCGGACAGTTGGGCTCCAGTTTCTATATTTTCATCTTTACACTACAATGAGATGTAATGAGAAATGAAATACCATCTTTAGCCTTGCTTTCCCTTTTCCAGTTATTCTGAGCAACTAAACAGCTTGGGCTTGAATGTGGGATGCTAAGATATCTAATTAAACTGTCACTTTTTTTTTTTTCAAAACTTACTCAAAATCTACTCTTTGCTTTTGCATTATAGTCCTGTCTTTTGTGGCATTTTATTAAGTAAGAGTATGACACGTTAAGTAGTATTTCCTGCCAGTTTAAAATTTCCGGAAAAAGAATTCTTCTTAACATTTGTTTGAGAGATAGTATCTATTGTCAGTAGCTTAAATAATAAATGTTATGTGGGAACAAATGCTTGTATTTTTAATATTTTCTAAATTAACCATTGGATGCCTGGGTGGTTCAGTCAGTTAAGCGTCTGCCTTTGGCTCAGGTCATGATCCTGGGGTCCTGGGATCGAGCCCCAGGTTAGGTTCCCTGCTCAGCGGGGAATCTGCTTCTCCCTCTCCCTCTGCACGCCCCCCTCCCCAGCCCGCTTGTGCTCTCTCTCTCTCTCTCTCAAATAAATAAATTTTAAAAAATCTTTTTAAAAAAACCTTAAAAAATAAATTAACCATTAAGGCTATCTCTATATTCTAACAAGATTTTATAAGTGAAGTAGGAAGTTTACAGAATTATTTAAAGAAAACTAGGAATGCCGTGGTCTCCAAATTTGACTCAGTACTATTAAGCGCTAGAGCTAATTAATTACAGACTCATTCCTGTGAATTTACATTCATGCTCTTACATTGTATTTTTAACCATTAACATCATAAAATTTAATAACAAATTCCAAATGACTAATAAATAAGACCAAATTATCTTTTATTTTTTATTTTATTATTTTTTCCAGGACCTGAATGCCTGGAACATAATAACTGCTCAATAGTCATTTTTGAATAAACAGAAGAAAAAAATAATTGAATTAATCTTTCCATCTTTTTTATTAAGAAGAATAATCTCCAGGTTGGAGATGATCACAGAGAAATAAGAGAAAGCTCAAAAGAGAAGAGAAACATGTGAGAGAACATACAGCTCTTTCAAGTGAACACAAGAGGTAGATTTAATTCTTAGGTGCTAAAATAAATTTTTCTCTAAAGTCTATTTTTCTTACTAAAGTACCAACTTCATTAAAAAATGATACAGAAATTTTGAAAATAGGTATTTCTGTACCTCACTTCTCAAATTTTGAATTTAGTTTGAGATGGAGGTCCAGGAATCCTTATCTTGTCAAAACTTCCCAGTCAGATTTCAGAATCACTGCCTACTTTTAATTAAGCCTACTTTTTAGCATCAAATTCCCACCTCCATAATAAATTTTATCTGTGCTAAATTGTCTCCTTTTCCTAAGTTCTTAGCATTGTCAGGATCTCTCTACATAGAGATATTTGATGAACGGCATGGTGAGGAACTTTATGGGACATTATTGCCTTGATATACAAATGGAAAGGCATGTGAGATTTTAGCGTTTTATCTTGTCAACTCTTTTTAGAGCTGCCAAGGAATAGACATGTAGATACTGTTCTCATGACTTTTAGTAATAAAAATTGTGAGAGTTCACACTTCCAAGAACTAATTTATCATGAACAATAGCACTTACCATCCATTTACCTCATATTCAATGTTCTATTTTACTTAAAGTGCACTTTGCTCTTCACAACACAAGCTTAGATCTTTTTAAGAAGCTTCACATATATTATTTAATTTCTTCATGTAGGATTTCTATAAGTGGCATGTCTTATTCCTCTATAAAAATAAATCATTATTATAGGAAGAGAAGGAAATGTAAGTAGATTGTAGCATAAGCCCATGGCAATCTACATCATCAGTAAGGAAGTGTTCTGGTAATTGGCATTATAGCATAGAGGTATTCATTTTTTCCTTTTGGAATCACAGAACAATAATGATGCTTTGATAAAAGAAAGTAAATGTTGATCAATTTGCATAAATATCACTAGAAATATTTTTATTTCTAGCAATCAGATAACAAAACCATTTAATTGTGACATGTTTGGTTGTGTGATAGGCTTTCTGTATTTCTGAAACAGTTGAGCAAATTTATTTTTTCGGTGTCTGTAGAAAACAGTGAGATGCCCTTTGAGTCCACTTTGTGTCCTGCTTAGATGTCGTTTATGACATTTATTATTTAGGGCTTTTATTAAAAATTTCACATGAACACCATAACAAGTTCTATTTCTCAGTATTTCTTATATAGCATTGCACAATGTCCTGCTGTTGAATTACCATTATTCATCTTTATCAACATCATCAAATAAAAATGAATGGAATAAACTTAAATGCAATTTACTAAGTGAAAGAAGCCAATCTGAAAAGGCTGTATCTTGTACAATTCCAACTGTATGACATTGTAGAAAAGGCAAAACTATGGAGACAGTAAAAAAGATCAATGGTTGCTGGGGCAGGGGAGAGGGTAGGGATGCACAGGTGGAGCACAGAGAATTTTTAGGGCAGAGAAAATATATGATGTTATAATGGTGCATATATGTCATTATACATTTGTCGAAACCCATAGGATGTACAACACCAAGAATGAACCCTAATGTAAATTATGGACTGTGGGCGATAATGATGTTCCAGTGTAGAATCATCAGTGGTAAAAAAATGTACCACTCTGGTTGGGGGTATTGATCATGGAGGAGGCTCTGCATGTGAGGGAG
Source organism: Phoca vitulina (assembly GCF_004348235.1). Taxonomy (NCBI): domain Eukaryota; kingdom Metazoa; phylum Chordata; class Mammalia; order Carnivora; family Phocidae; genus Phoca; species Phoca vitulina. Next base: position 27,096,433 of record NW_022589704.1, read on the forward strand.
CAGGGGATATATGGGAAGTCTCTGCACCATCTGTTCAATCTTGTGGTAAACCTAAAACTGATCTAAAATATAAAGCCTATTTAAAAATGAATGGAATGTTAGTATACAAGATTTTTCCAGTTGTAATTTCACTGTTTTCCATTGTGGTAGCAAATGATATCTATATTGTAAATTTAGATAATAAGCAAGACCTTTGACAGAATAAAGGAATATATTTTTCCAAATAGTAGCAAAAACAATGAATTAATTTGTTGCTCTATTCATAGAGAAAATAATCAGAGAGAATATACCATTCAGTTAGATAGATTGGAGTTATAACCAGGTCAGATACTTATGTTAGATTTTGATACAAATTTTCTGTATGGAAATAAAAAGTAGTTCTTAAGCTATTATTACTTCAAATGATTTTGAAAAATTCACGACAACTTCCTCCTTAAAACTGAAGTTACACGAATGGCAACAATTCAGAATAGATGCTATGAATGGGATAGATCTTTTAGTCATATTAATGCAGCATGCAAGAATAGCGGATGAGGGTCCATATTTTTGTGGGGCCACCAGTTGTAGTACATACATACTCAGATGCAGCATCGTCGGGGCAGAGCACGTTCCTGGAGCAAGCCACCCTGAACCACTCTCCTGGAGTTGCCACCATCTTTGCCTACTAGACTCTCAACTTGATGTGCTCGTGAATATATGCCTGTAACCTCAGGGTTTTCAAGAATGACTTTTTGGTTATTGGCTACGTAGATAGATATGCCTGGGAGGTGACATGGTTCAAAGACTCTGACCCAGTAAGAATACTCTGTTGTGGATGGTGACTAAAGAATCTATTCTGATCCTCTTTCTTGGACATTTTGATTCTAGAGAGGGCAGCAGAAATAAGAACTGTGTGTAAGTGTGAGTTATTGATGAGGCACTGGTTTGTAAGAAGAGTGGCGTCCCTAGAGTGGGGAGCAAGAGAAAGCTGGCTTCCAAGGGGATGAGACACCCAGGTCTCCAGCACTTCTTGTTCATCCAAGTTGTCATTTTCTCTTGAATGTACATCTGGTCTTCCAGATCTGCACAGGCTCAGACAGGTTCCTCAATTTCTCTAATTTCTGGCACACAGTTAATAAATCTCTATCTGGTAACCCTGACATGCCCTGCTCCTTATAAAGTGAAAGATTCTAACACAATGATAAAAATGAAAGAAAGAAATCAATGCTGTCTGTGATAACATACATTCCAACAGCTGGGCAACATCACACCATACTTATTATTTTTTTAAAAAAGATTTTATTTATTTATTCATGAGAGACAGAGAGAGGGAGAGAGAGAGAGAGAGAAGCAGGCTCCCAAGGATCAGGGAGCCCGATGCGGGACTCAATCCCAGAACCCTGGGATCCTGGCCTGAGCCGAAGGCAGACGTTTAACCATCTGAGCCACCCAGGCGCCCCTCACACCATACTTATTATTAACATTAAGCCCTGTAGTGCTTCTAATGTACTACAGTAAGCAATGATTGTATGTTTTTGCCAAAATTAAATGAGCAGTGTCAGATGTTGTTAGCTGAAATATCAGCCCTCTTTATGACAGCAGATAATTGTTTAAATGGTATTATTAAGAAAATTAACTAGGAAATCTTAAGAAGAGATTTTATTATCTATGCTATGTTAGAATAGTTATTATTTGAATTAAAATATATACTTTAAAATTTCTTCTTGGAAATTTAAATAAACTCAAAGTAGACTAATATGTCATTTTCTCCGTTGGTTCTGATTAACTGAAGATTAAATACTTTTGCAAACCTTCAGCATATTTGCACTTAAAATTTCATGTTACCATAACAGTTGATGAACAGAAACACATATATGATATGCAAAGTGATTTTGAAAGTACCTATGACTTTTAGTTAGAGTTTTAGGACTGACATTCCAACCCACACAGGCAATTTAGTTGGAAGAGTACTAAAAGAAAATTCTCATCTGAATCATTTATATCTTTTGGCTATTCGCAGTGATCCAGTATGCGGTTTCTGTAGCTCATATTAGTTAGCAGAATGCCTGAGTTCTATTCAAGTTCAGTAAATGTGGGCTCCCTGGTATGCATTTTTTTTTTGTCCCTTTCCCACCTTACCTATACCATATGCTCCATCCCATCTCCTTTCCTGGAAAATGCCTTTTAAAGAATCCACTCAATTATGCAGATACATTTGGTCCCCTGGACAAAATTGATAACTTTCTTTGGCACCTAAGATCAACTCGAACTTTAGTAGAATATAGATCTATTCTTAATAAAAGATGATAGCCATTTTAATTTAATTTATTTTGTTTATAAATTCAACTTCTAGAATACAGCACTCTATTATTTTTAGATAGAACTGGCTAATTCAGGTCCTATGAAAATATGCTTACTTTTCCTACTTTCTACCACTCTGTGGATCTCAAAGCATTTTGCAAATGTGACTAATTCACAAACCCAGATCTGTTGCATACATGTTATACTGGGAAAACAACAACAACAAGAGCCCTACGAATATATAAGGGTTAGATATATGCTGGCATTTTCACTATAAATTCAAGAAATTCACACAAAAAATTGAGAAGGTTAAAAAATGCAGGAAGGTGACAAAAAAGCTAATAAAATATGATTGCCAGATTTTTTTTTTAAAGCTCATCCTTTTTTCTTTTCAGTCCTGAAGGTATGGACTAATACACTTAACGAGGTTAAAATCATGGAAATATTATGCATACCCAGAATCCTGTTTTACTATTTATAGACTTCTTTTTATTAAACCAAGTCATTTTCAAATATTTACTCAATAAAAAATAATGTCTCACATATAAAGAATATTTACCAGGGGAAATTTATATTTACTCCAATAATATTTTAATATGTTGCTACTTTCTTTCAAATATTTGTAAAGGCCGCAGTGCATTCTTGAGATATATGTTCTCAGCTCTTCTTTTTGGATTCTGTCCAGCAGTTATTGAAAGTTGGAACTTGATATCAAACAGAAAACATTGCCTTATTGTACTTACAGATTGCTGTTTTGTGTACTGAAATTTCACTCATATGAAAATTGGAAAAAATTCCTTTAAACATTCAAAGTATTTATTCTGAAATGCTGCCAACTCTCAAGGTATGAAATCTAGTCCATCTTCAATTAGAGTAAAATACTAGCCTTTCTTTCAGAATCAATCAAATTGTCTACTTTTTTGAGGATTTGTGATTAGGGAGAAATTAAAGATCTTCATAAACTAGAAATATTATCAAAGGCATATTCTCTGGAGCATCCAGTTATATTATGATAGTTAATTAAATGGAAAATTAACTTACATAAACATTTCCTAAAGTAAGCATCATGTTTAACTTATGACATGTGCAATAATGGCTATGTATCAGGGCTGTTACCATTCCCTTCTGTGACAGCCTTGGAAATGAGCATTTTGGTCTCTGTAGATCTATCCTGCAAAACATTTTCAATAAATAATCATTCCCCATTTTCATGTCACCAACTCAATAAAAAATAGATTGAGCATATTAAATAGTAAACTATTTCAATGGCACAGGGATATAAATGGTGGTAAAAATCACTCTATAGAAACATTCTTAGAAAAAAATATATTCTACTTAATACTAAGATGTTAAAATATTTTTTATCGTTCCTTCGAAATTCCTCTTAAGTAAAAATCTGATCAAAATTTCATTTTCTAAAAAAAAGATTTACTTATTTATTTTTAAAAGAGAGAGAGAGAGCATGGGGGCAGGAGCAGAGAGGAAATCTCCAGCAGACCCTGCCCCCTCCCCCCCCACCCCACTGAGCAAGGAGCCTGAGGCGGGGGCTTGATCTCAAGACCCTGAGATCATGACCTGACCCAAATCAAGAGTCGAGGAGGCTCAACCAACTGAACCACCCAGGTGCCCCAAAATTTCAATTTTAAAGGCAGTACCTTGATGTAATGTAGGAGTTTTTGGGGCCAGGTGAAAACACCTGAGATCTAATATCAGCTTCACTGCTCATCAGTTCTGAGCCTGGGGCTGCTTAATAAACATCTTGAAAGTTTGGTTTGCTTGTTTACAACATGGAGATAATAGTAACTACCTTGCAGGGTGGTTGTGAGGATTAGAGATAATATACGTAACTGACCAGTAGCTGTCTCATCAGTACATTGTACTTCAAGCAGTGTAACTGAAGAAGCGGTTGACAGCTGAAGATAACCAGCAAAATCTCTCTACATGTGTGTTCTCTCTACACATCATACAACTCCTCAGTGAGTTTCTCAAGTGTGACTGCAGTTTATACCATCACCTGTATTGAATGTCTAATAAATAATTCTGATACCAGACTGAATTCTTTTGAATGACATTTATTAGAACAGTTGCTGCCTTGCTGGGCTTCCATGGAAAACATGTTATATTAAACCAAGTCCAGTATTAACGTTCTTTGCACATATTTTTTTTTGCTATAATATGGAGACACAAAGGGAGAACCATGTGAAAGACACATTTATGCGATTGAATGACAGTATGTTGTGACTCTTCTAATTAGTCGAGGAAGGCTTTCAGTAATTACCTTAGATTTTGTTCTTTAGTTAATCAACTTTGGGATTCAAAAGTGAGTACGAAATTATTACCTGCCTTTTAGGAATATATTTACTTCTTTCAAAATCATCAAAGAGGCAATATAATAATATAATAATAGTAGTAAATATCTGGCTTAATATTTTTAATGGATTCTAAACCTTAAAAGGTTTTGATACTTAAAATGGATTCAAAATGCATAGCTTAGAGATAATTAGTATAGAATGTTGCTTTTGGAAAATATCTAGTCTATTCTAACACAGTGGAAAGTGTCATAGAATTATTCTAAGTCAATTTCAGCATTCCACTGGCTTTTTTCCAATTTCATGCACACTCTCAATATAAACTCGAACACTTATGTATCTTATGTGAGCCACAGATTTTTATAATAGCTAACCTATAGGTTAGTCATGAATATTAAATGAACAATACATGTCAGTCTCCCTGGCACAGTGTAGGTTCCTCTTAAAATGTTAATTTCCTCCAGCGTATGTTAACATCAGGAATATTTATTTCTGATTAGCCTATGTTAAATTTAAGAAGTTTAATGGAGTTACATGATAAAGAAACATGCCCAATATCATACACACCTTAAATTCACAGATTACTCTTTTGTACATTGAGAGCACTTATAAAGAAATTTAAAGTTTTAAAAATGTTTTCTTTTATCTTATCTCATGAGGCCTTTATCAGTACCCCATAAGGCATGAATGACAGTAATTTTTCCCCTCAGTATTATGAAGGAAAAAATATTTAGTTTCATTTGAAATAGAATCACTAATTACACATGTATGTGATACTGTCTCGCCTTATTTTCCTTTTCCATTTGAGGAAGAAAAATTTCCCTGAAAAGTCCTCATTGTTTTGTAAGAAGACAAGATACTGATTTCCTTTTGCTTGGTTCATGCTGCTCTTGTGGAAACAGCAAGCTGGATAAGTTTGTATGCTCCAAGAACTAAGTTTCTCTTGTGTGGACTAATCCAAAGTCTACCCTGGGAGCTGTTAGCAGATTGAAGCTATATTCTCTAATATGAATTTTACAGTATTAGAAGTGATGGTTTGATTTCCATATGCTCAATTCCTGTGTGTGTCTGTAAACTGGCTCTGAATTTATTTGGTGATAAATGGTATATTTTCCCTTCTCAATCCCCAACAATATTTTTAAAAAAGGCTCAAAGAGGTTGGTAACTACCCAAGTTTACACAATAAACAGGGCATTCAAATTGCAAATATCTTCCTTCATATACAAAGTCCAGAGCTCTTTCCAAAATATTAGGCAATGTATTTATAGTGTGCTTTTTGTTCACATATGTGTATTTTGCCTGGAAACATTATTTCTTGGGCCACTGTTTACTAGCTCTGTGACTTATGGGCCTTCTGAGCCCCAGTGTTCCTTTCTAAAGTAGAGATAATAATAAAAATAGCCTCACCAGGCTGTTGTAAGGCATGTGTGTGTGTGTTGGGGGCGGGGGGCAGGGAATCTGTCAAATATATGACATCATTCCATCCCTGATATGGAGTAGACACTTCAGAAATGTGACTTTCTTCTCCTTCACTCTTATTTGTATGACTTCTAGCCTAAAAAGTTTTATTTAAATCTTGAAGTTAGACTATTAAAACGTTTCTAGGGGTCATCACTACTGGAGTTATATATGTTCCCATTGTTAATCTATGTAAAAAAAAGGACATCTCATTTCATGAGTGATTATAAAAGATCACCTAATTTATTTCATCAATTTCTTTGTTATTTCTCTTATAATATAAAAGTACTTTATTTTATTCATAAATTTTGAGTAAATTACATTAAATAATCATTATGCTACCACCTTTAAGTGTACAGGAATTCAACCCTCTTCTGGTAATTATTATTTAAACAAAAAATAGAAACTTGGAAAGAAAATGTCACAAAATATATTTTCATTAAAAGTTTTCCTAATACATGAAAATCTCTTTATGCAATACATGTGAATGGAGAAGTCAGCTTAAGAGACAGGTTGCGAGGGCACCTGGATGGCTCAGTCAGTTAAGCATCTGCCTTTGGTTCAGGTCATGATCTCAGGGTCCTGGGATTGAGCCCCGCATCAGGCTCTCCGCTCAGTGGGGAGTCTGCTTCTACCTCTCACTGTCCCTCTGTGCTCTCTCTCTTCCTCTCAAATAAATAAATAAAATCTTAAAAAAAAGAAAAAAGAGAGAGAGAGAGGTTGCCAAAAACAGTGGGGTGAAAATTCTAGAAACTCATTAGGCCTAATTGTTCACTGCTCTGTACTATACCTCCATGCCCTTTGCAGTTTTTCTCACTGATGTAGTTGAGTGTTTCCTCACACTTTCTTATAAATTTAATCATGTACTTTGCTCTGGTCACTAAAATGTGATGGAAATGACAATGTGTTAGTTCTGAGCCTAAACCCTAAACACATTCCTGCTTGTCCTGTGAGCCTCTACCATCAACTTGATGAAAATACAGACCAGCTGCTCACGTTGAAGGGGGATGAGAAACGTGTATCACAGTAATAGCAGCCTACCTAAGACCTTCAGTGAGGGGCAACCAGTGTGCAGGACACAGAGCCACCTAGCCAAGCACACCCTGAATCAACCAAACCCCAGCTGACCCACGGATCTAAAAGCAAAAATATATATATTATTTAAGCCACACCAGAAGGGCTACATTGGTGAAGGGAATGAAGAGAAAGAAATTCCTTGGGCTTTCTCTTTTCCTACCCTCCTGTGGCTCATATCCGTGAAAAATAATTGGAGGCCAGCTGGGAAGAAAGAACAAGTAAGGCAATCCAGAAGGGTCAGCCTCCCTTGAGACAGAGCAGGGTATAGATAGGCAAGGAAACAATACAGGGAATGGTGGGAGTGGCAGGCAGCTAATCAAGAATGAGCAACATAATACATTAGTTGGAGGAATCAGGAAGTAGTGTTGGGTTTGAATTAAGCTTGAAAGAAATTTCCTTCATGTTTCCTCCTCATGTCTTTCTCGTTCATTCATTCATTCATTCATTCATATTTTGTTTACTGAAAACATTTGCAAGTTGGTAGACTTCCATCTCATGCCAGGACAGGCTTTGCTTGAGTAGTGGAGACCTTGATTTGTTTAACACGTATATGTGCAATATATACACATTGAGAGATTATTCAGTTAATAAACATTTATTGCAACTTATGATGCCTTATTGTTATATGTATAAATATAGATAGATATAGATAGGTAGATAGTTGGATGATAGATAGATAGATGATAGATAGATAGATAGATAGATAGACAGATAGATATTTAAAAATCTATTACTCCTGGCTAGACAATATAACATACATTTAGTGTTGGAATCATGCAACTTGTTTTTAGAGAGTAAGATCCTATGATTTGAGAGGAAATTACATTTATAAGACTAGAAAAGCCAAACGCCATGTATTTTACCAAAATGCTGCAAGGAATGAGTTAGTATATTATATAGTCATATCCAGGTTTGAAGAGCACCATGGATCTCTGTTTTATAAAAAGGCTACAAAAACTAGTCAGAAGATTTTGATAGCTCTGTCTTTGAGATATCTTTTTCTTAAATGTAGTTTTCTCATTTTCAGCTGAACTGGCCTTGCAAAACTGCAGGGAATGTGACCAAGTTCAGGCCATTCATCTCTCAAACACTGTTAATTATTTATTTTTTTAAAGATTTTATTTATTTATTTGAGAGAGAGAGAGAGAGGGAGAGCAATTGCAGGGGAGGAGCAGAGGGAGAGGAAGAGAATCTAAAGCAGATTCCGCACTGACCGTGGAACCCAACCTAGGCCCAGACCCATGACCCTGAGATCATGACCTGAGCCAAAACTAAGAGTCAGATGTTTAACCAACTGAGCCACCCAGACACCATTAATTATTAAATGTGGTGTGGCACTGGGCCAGAAGGTGTAACATCACCATCCTCAAATCTGAGCTTTTCAAACCTCAGTTTTTCCTAGCAATTCATTTGAAGACCTTGTTTCTGTTGAGTGACAATTGCCATCTGACCTATTTTCTGGGCATGTTGCCCACTTGGTTTCATGCTTGCATAGTCCTTTTAACTAAAGGTCTATTTTGGTTTTGGAGGCTGGAACTCATGATTTTTACATCTATAATCACTGCATGGTGGTGTAATGTTAAAAGTTTTTGAAAAAAATTACACAAGTGAAATATCTATAAATTTGAATAGTTTTCTGTTAACCAGAGCATTATTTTCATATTTCAAGCCACTGTAAACAAAACTTAAATACAGAGAAAATAATATATTGAAATTCACTCTGTTGAATTTAAACTGAAATGATTAAAAATTCAAAAAAGTAAATGGTATGATGATGTTACTATAATAAACATCATGGAGAGCATAAAAATATTTTACACAATCTAAATGCTATATAATTCAGACTGCCTTGCAATTATTATGAACATAAACTTCATATCATCCAATGGTACTTAACAACAATGATTTTTTAAAAATTCATCTTCTTTTATATAAATTGGAATCTTTTCCTTAGCTTTTCTTTTGGTAGTGTATGTCCAGTTTATTTGACTTTGAATAAAGTGAATTTTCTTAGGCTCTAAGTCAAGGTCCAGTTCTTACTACCATCAGATAAGCTACCTCAGTTCCTATTTAAAGTAACTGAAATATAAATAACTATGTCATTGTCTTCCATGATTGTCGAGATGTCCATGCTGGAGTAGAACAAAGGAAAAACCTAAGACCCTTGAACATGCTTAGATAACAAAGTCACAGAATGACACAGAGTACTCTCTAGAGTGAGTTCCAAAGAATTCAGAAGCACTATATACATGATATAAACAGTTTCTTCAAATATCTCTAACATTATTATATATATAACTGAGTTGAAATACTGAAGAAATGTAAAGAAAAAATGGCCTATCATTCTTGCAGGATTTCATTCCTCATGTACCATTTTTTTTTTTTTTTACTTCAGTGAGAAATCCCTAGGTAAATGCAAATAAGTACTTAACTTTTATTGAAATGGTATTATGTCTCAGGATCATATCCAGAATTTCTTTTTCTTCTTCGTATTTATGACTTCCTTCTTAAGATAAGCACTTTTATATCTAGTGACGTTTGGGTTCATAATGGTGCTCAATAAGAAAATCTGTCATAGGAAATTGGCCAGAGGATTACACAGGATAAAATTTTACCTTTTGAAGTAGTTTTGCTGATGTATGAATTATTTACGTCTTTTTGAACTTGAAATATGTTTGATCTTGTGGCCTCTTCTCTGTGGTACTTACATATCCTTCCATGAAATAATTGCCTTGATTTCTGAGTGAGATATGATGATGGAACTAATAACCCTGCTAAAGGAATAAAAATGCTTTCTCAGGGACAAAAACGATAAAATTCCTTTCAGTAGGGACTCAGTATAGTCACACAGCAGATTATGGTTCTGACAAGTCACACTTTCAAGGAAGTGGAACTGATCTGAGAAGAGATCACAGGCTCTTTTCAATACTACCTATAAAATCTAAAGCGGTGTTCATTTCGTTTATCAGACATAAATTGCGTGTCAAATAAATGCCGAGAAGTTAGGATTGGTAATCTAGGTAAAATGAATCTTGATAGCTCTATAATAACAGTAGGAACTTTATTCTTTTCCTGATTGGGGGCGGGCAGTGTTCCTCATTTCAAATAATATTTTGAGAATATATACTACAGAGTTAGCCAATAACTGGGAAGTATAATTTTTGAAGAGCAAAACACATGGATTCATGGGAAACTGATTACAGTTTATAGTATCTGGCTTTGCCATGTAGACATGCCTATGTGTCTGTCAGAGCCTCTACCTTCTAATTCATTCTTTTTTTTAAAAAAAGATTTTATTTATTTATTTGGCAGAGAGAGACACAGTGAGAGAGGGAACACAAGCAGGGGGAGTGGGAGAGGGAGAAGCAGGCTTCCCGCAGAAGATGGAGCCCGATGCGGGGCTCGATCCCAGGACCCTGGGATCATGACCTGAGCCAAAGGCAGATGCTCAACGACTGAGCCACCCAGGTGCCCCATAATTCATTCTTCTTACACCATAAACAGCACTGTCTCAGTGTGCTACACTGACTTCTATGAACCTTTACAAATTAACTAGGACCCCAGATAAAGAGTTATGAGAAGTCTGCATTATCAATCAACCTCTATATGTATAAATGGACATTGTACATTTAGACTAAAATAATGGAAAATTCAGTTTACCCAATCAACCTTTATTTTTAGTGACATTTGGAAAGCCATCATCTTTTCATATAGCAATATTTAAAAAAATATTTTCTCAAAGGAGAATAAATATATTTCTTAAAGGACAATACATCAAAGAGTATACCAATTCTGGGGTCTTTGATATGTGTTGCTGTTGACGTAATATTTGTTTTAAAGAGACTTTAATTTTTAGAGCAGTTTTAGGTTCACAGTAAATTAAGCAGAAGTTACAGAGGTTTCCCATATACCTCCTTCCCTCACACATGCATAGCCCTCCACCATTATCAACATCCTCCACCATAGTACTGCATTTGTTACAATTAATGAACCTACATCTACTCAGTTATCATCCAATGTCTGCAGTTTACATTAGGATTCACTCTTAGTATTGTACATTTTATGGTTGGATAAACTTATAACGGCATATATCCACCTTTATAGTATCATACTAAGTAGTTTCACTTCCCTAAAAATCCTCTGTGCTCCACTTATTCATTCCGTCCTTCTCCCTAACCCCTTCTCTCCTTAACCCCTAACTCCCTAACCACTGATATTTTTGCTATTTCCACAGTTTTGCTTTTTCCAGGATGTTGTATGTTAAAAATATGCAGTATGTAACCTTTTCAAATTGGCTTACTTCACTTAGGTATATGCATGGAAGTTTCCTCCTTGTCTTTTCATGGCTTGACAGCTCATTTTTTGGACACTAAATAATATTTCATTGTCTGAATGTATCACAGCTCAATTTTTGACACTGAATAATATTGTCTGAATGTATCCATTCATCTCCTGAAGAACATCTTGGTTGCTTCCATGTTTGGGCATTATGAATAAAGTTGCTACAAACATTTGTTTGCAAGTTTTTGTGGGGACGTAAGTTTTCAATCCCTGTGAGTAATACTAAGGAGTGCAATAGCTGGATCATATGGTAAAAGTATGTTCAATTTTATAAAAAACTACCAAATTGTCTTCTACAGTGTCTTTGCCATTTTGCACCACACCAGTAATGAATGGAAAGTCTTGTTGCTCTACATCAACACCAGTACTTGGTATTGCCAGTGTTTTAGATTTTGGCCATTTGAATAGATGTGTAGTTGTATACCATTGTTTTAATTTGTATTTCCTTGATGACATATGATGTGGAACATCTTCTCTTATGCATATTTGCCATCTATATATCTTCTTTGGTGGGGGTATGTTAAGTTTTTGGCCCATTTTTAATGTGGGATTGTTTTCTTATTGCTGACTTTCAAGAGTTCTTTGTATACTTTTTTGATAATAGTTCTCTATTAAATGTGTCTCTTACAAAGGTGTTCTCCAAGTTAGAGGTTTATCTTTTCATTCTCTTGACATTGTCTTTCACAGAACAGAAATTTTAATTTTAATGAAGTCCAGGTTACCAATTCTTTCTTTCATCAATTGTGCCTTTGAGGTTACATCTAAAAAGTCATTGCCAATGCTACTGTCATCTAGATTTTCCCCTATGTTATCTTCTAGGAGTTTTATAGTTTCGTGTTTTATGTTTAAGTAGGTAATCCATTTTGAACGAATTTTTGTGAGGAGTATAAGGCCTGAATCTAGTTTACTTTTTTGCACGTGGATGTCCAGGTGTTACAACACCATTTATTGAAAAGACTACCTCTGCTCCATTGTATTACCTTTGCTGCTTTGTAGGTATCAGTGGACTATACATATGGGGATCTATTTCTGGTCTGCCTGTTCAATTCCACTGATTTGTCTATTCTTTCACCTCTACCACACTGTGTTGATTACTGTAGCTTTATATAAGTTTTAAAATTAGGTAATGTCAGTTTTACAACTTTGTTCTTCTTCAATATTGTGTTGGTTATTCTGGGTCTTTTGCTTCTCCATATAAACTTCAGAATCAGTTTGCCAATATCTACAAAATAGCTTACTGGGGTTTTGATTGGAATTGCATTGAATCTATAGATCAAGTTGGGAAGAACTGACATCTTGATATTACTGTCTTTTTATCCATGAACATGGAATACCTTTCTATTTATTTAGTTATTTGTTGATTTTTGAAATTAATGTTTTATAGTTTTCTTCATATAGACCTTATAAATATTTTGTTAGATTTATACTTAAGCATATAATTTTTTGGATGCTGATATAACTAGTATTGGGTTTTTAATTTCAAATTCCACATTTTCATTGCTAATATATAGGAAAGTGATTGACTTTTGTGTATTAACTGTATAACCTGCAACTCTGCTATAATCACTTAATAGTTCGAGGAGGTATTTTTTAATTTTCTATGTACATAATCATTTCATCTGCAAACAAAGACAGTTCTACTTTTTCCTTTCTAATCTGTAAAGTTTTAATTTTCTTTTCTTGCCTTATTATATTAAATGGGACTTCCAGTAAAATGTTGAAAGAAGTGGTGAGAGGGGACATACTTTGAGAAGGGTATATGGTGACTTAAGTTTTATTCTAGAACAGTTTTGACCAAAAGAAGCATATGATCTATATATGGAATTTTGAAAAGTAATGAAGAGAAAGTGACATTATTTTAAGAATATATTTAATTTAATCCAATGTATACCAAAAATAATGATATAAAATATACTAATGAGATATTGTATATTCTTTTTGTTTTCATATTGCCTTTGAAAGTTGGTATGTAATTCTTACAGCACATCTCAATTTAGATACTACATTTGCATCAGAAATACATTATAATTTGTGCATATTAAGTAAATTCCCTAACTCTTGGGTATACATGATATTATTAATATTAAAATCAAGCAATATTGAATAAATTGAAAAGCAACTCTAAATTTATATATAACAAAGCAATCTTCAAATTTATCTTGTAGATTTTACAGCAGGTTTACATAATACTGTTGATTAAAATTAAGATCTTCTGCATTTTGATGTTAGAAGATGTTTAAAATTAGTTTTACTGATTTGTATTAAGCTGTTTAAAATTCAATATAAATTTTTGGGCCTCTCTACTAAGTCAAACTTTTCCTTTCCCGGGAGCTTCAAATTTAGTTGGTTCATATGTAGTGTGGTAGCAGGGAGAGAACATAAATTACATCACCATGTTTCTGGCCTTTGAATATTTGTCAAGTATTCTTTTTGTTTCAAACAAATTTTGTAAAACTCTTCTAAACTTAACCAATGAGCACTGGTAAAGAATATAGGAGCATTAAATAACTCATCTTCTATTCTTTCAATAACTTCATAAATTGGGGATAATTCATCGATTCCCATGTATATACTGCATGATTTTAATAAGTGTACCTGAGGGTTTTTGTATAGCTTGCTTTAGGAGGATAAATACTTTAAATATGAATCACACAGTGAAATGTTGCAATAAGGACAACAGCAACTTGTTCTTTTTTTTTTTTTTAAGTTTTTATTTATTTATTTGACAGAGATAGAGATAGCGAGAGAGGGAACACAAGCGGGGGGAGTGGGAGACAGAGAAGCAGGCTTCCTGCCAAGCAGGGAGCCTGATGCAGGGCTGGATTCCAGGACCCTGGTATCATGACCTGAGCTGAAGGCAGATGCCCAACAACTGAGCCACCCAGGCGCCCCAACAGCATCTTGTTCTTAAATTTCATTAAGTAACTGAAGCATCATCCACCTTGATGAAAATTCATATTTTCATATCTAGCTAAAATTTTTTCTTCAATTTATGCGAGAACTTAAATTTCTACATCACAAGTTCAGTATTATTTTAGGCCACAAATTGACATCTCTCTACAAATACTGAAGTGCTGATCTATTTCGCTATGGAGGCAATCAGAGAACTTGAGAGGGTTGTGGAGACTGCTCCACACACTGCACAGCACAGGCCTGGCTTCCGAAGCCTTCAGCCCCACTATCCAGAGCCTCCCGTGACTGGTAGTCAGTACGCTGCTGGACAGCAGGGAACTTCCAGACCACTCCCTGAGGACCCAGGGCGCCCCTAGAGACAGGGGGTTGGAACCCAGTACAGGGTGTATGGAAGTAAAGATAGCCTGACCTGGGGGAGGCGGCAGCAGAGCTCTGGATCCGTTGCCCTTGGGTCCCCTGGGCTGAGGGACACAGTGACTCTGAGAGCGAGCACCTCCCGCCCCTCCTGCAGCCATGAGGGGCGCGCGGGGATCCGCAGCGTCCGCCGGCCCCCTCCTCCCACGCGGGCCTTGCGGGTCCGCGAGTCAAGGAGGGGAGCCGAGCAGGTCTTCCCCGGGAGACCCGACCAAGGCGCGGGCCTCGGCGCGCGGGACCGAGATCGACACGCGCTCCGATCCCAGCTGCCAGCGCTCCCGGCCACAGGTTTGCCCCGCACCGGCCAAATTGCGAGTGGGGAGCCTCTCCGGGCTCCGGGAGAGCGTCCCTGCTTCTCGCTCGGGCTGGTCCCGGCATGGCCGGCCCGGGAGCATCGCCCTACATCTGGGGGTGGCTGCTGCTCGGCAGTTGCCTTCTCGCCGGAGCCCAGGTAAGAGCAGGTGCCTCACGACACCTGCTTCCCGGAGCCTCCGGACTCGGCGTTAGGGAGACGAGACCGAGGCGCACGGGCTCACGCTAACACATCCAGACACACACACACACTCACGCATGCATGCACCCGCGCGCGCGCACACACACACACACACGCACACGCACACATAGAGGGAGGGAGAACAGGGAGAAAAAATTGTTAGTGATGGTAGTGGAGAATATTGATTTCATAGTAAAAACATGTCAGTTTAGACAATGAATGTGGGATTATTTCACAATGGTGCCTCTCCAATTTGAAAATAACTGTTCATCCACAGATCTATTGAACCAAATAAAATGTAAGGTTTGCACTCATCTTTTTCGTTGAGTGAAAGGAAGTGTGTAGAAAGTAATGCTAGAGAAAGTTAATTCTATTATTTCATTTTAGTTCATATTTTAACCACGGTACCATAGGGGGCGCGCTGAGACCATCCAATGAAAGTCTAAGTTGGATAAATCATGGATTCATATATGGGTGTAATTTAAAATAATACTGTATACTTGGCTTTCAGGTGATGAAAGTTCAGTTATTCCAAAATAGGACTCCCCCTTTAAACTATCTGTCAGTCGAAATAAGCTATTTCTACTAAAGCAAAGGATCTCTGAGTTCTTTGGTTTTAACCAATATGGTCAGAGGTTTAAAATAGACTGATTCCAAAGCCAAGTCACTTGTTTCATGTATTGGCCAACTATATGAGCAACAGATTTTTGAATGTAAAATTAATCCCATAATTAATTAATTTAGTCTGAATTTTGCCACTGAGTTAGTAGGAGGAATATGAGTGCAGGGAAATCTATCTATAAAGATTTCGGTACTAAATTTAGTACCTTTAGGTACTAAAAGCCTTTAGGTCTTTAAAGCCTTTCTTTCTATTTCATGGGAAACTTACATAACATGCTTAAACACATTTCTTGCTATAAGTGGCACAAGTGAACTATTGCTTTGTCTGTTCTTTATCAAAAATGTTCCAACTTACCTTTTCTAAGATAGTGGAGAATTGCTATTTTGTTGAGCAAAGAGAGAAATCACTACAGGATTATATGTACAATGTTTTGTATTGATAACCACAATTTGCTTCTAGCTTTAAATAACAGAACTATAGTTGTAAATGATTATATTTATAAAAATGACTTCAAACTGATGTATATTTATGGTTGTAGCTTGCAAATTATGTAAAATGATAATTTATGATGACATACAAATGTAATCAAGTGTTTGGTGCTTCAAAAAAATCTAAATGCTAAATTAAATTGATGTTTACATATTAACACTTTTTCTGACCTTCAGTGTCTTCATTTTAATTGTTATTGCACTAATCTTTCTTCAACTCCATAATTCTCAGGCTACAATTTTAAGTCACGGTTATTCTGAAATTTCATTGATTTATTTGGAGGTATTATACCTTTTGAATAATACAGGGGTATTCTTTATACTCAAGATTTAGTTTCTGTTTTTATTAGCATAAGTATGGTAGTATTTTCAAAAAATTAACTCAGTTTATTATAGTACATAGTTAATGGTGCTAATTAAATAGCCTCAAAATTGATAGAACACACACTATTTTAAAAATTCCAAAAAAGGTGATCCATGCTTGAGAAGAAACAAATGCTTAATGTGTAGTCAATGGTGGGTATTGTCACAAGATAGATATAATAATTTAGGAACGGGGCTCCTGGGTGGCTCAGTCGGTTAAGCATCTGACTCTTGATTTTGGCTCAGGTCATGATCTCAGGATCCTGGGATGGAGCCCTGTGTGAGGCTCCTCACTCAGCGAGGAGTCTGCTTGGGATTCTCTCTCTCCCTCTCCCTCTGTCCCTCCTTCCCTTCCCTCCCGCTGCCCCCCCCCCCATGCTCACACACACACACTCTCTCTCTAAAATAAACAAATAAATCTTAAAAAAATAATTCAGGAAAGAGTGAGGTGAGGATGGATGAAGAGAAAGAAGCTGTGTTCGATTTAGATAAGGTGTTTGAGTGGTCTAGATAAAGAAGTCCAAAAGGAGTTGGATGTATTGATACAGAATTTTAGAAAGAAGATTGGACTTGGGGTATGGATTTTACATTTAAAGTCAATGGTAGAAGCTGAAACCACATGTGTAAGAAATTATTTAAGAAGAGTTTCATGGGAAAAGAAAAGGATGGTTAACTAAATTAGTTCTTTTAGAAAAACATGGAGACTAAAATTTTATAGGATTCATGGTCCATTAGAAACAGTTTTATATAGCCTGTGACAATTAGTTGTCTACATTTGGTGTCGTAGATAATTTTTGAGGAGAAGGTTTGTACTTCATCTATTTAGAAGAAATTTATCCTTTTAATTCCATTTGAAATGTTAGCTTCTAATTGTTTTCAGTCTTTAAGTACAGATAATAGAGCTTTCATGGATAAAGACATATGAGAGCAATAATTTTGTGTTTCTAGTAAAGCAGCTCTCCACAATATTCACCAATGCCACTTTTATACTTTGACATTCTGAGCAGGGCTGGGCTTAACAATTGTACTATTGGCTGATGGGGTTTTGGGTCAAAATAAAGAAAATCAAAGCTTTCAGGGGAAGGAATACAACAAACACAATGACCAAAGCTATGGCCTATAATGTCAGACAATTGAATTTGAGTGTTGTTATGCTAACAAACCAGCAGTGAATCAGTATGTTATTTAACATCTTGATTAGTTCTTCTTCTATAAAGTGATAATGGTAAGAGAAAAACTCATCGGAGTGTTGTTCGGGATTACCTGAAACTACCCACCAAAATCATTTAAACTAATCAGTGCCTAATTAAAGAAAATATTACTCATCATTAATCACTATCTTTACCATTTCTGTTTTTTTTATTATGTTATGTTAATCACCATACATTACAGCATTAGTTTTTGATGTAGTGTTCCATGATTCATTGTTTGCGTATAACACCCAGTGCTCCATTCAATATGTGCCCTCTTTAATACCCATCACCAGGCTAACCCATCCCGCCACCTCCCTCCCCTCTAGAACCCTCAGTTTGTTTCTCAGAGTCCATAGTCTCTCATGGTTCATCTCCCCCTCCGATATCATTTCTGTTTTATATATTAATTATTTATAACCAGCATAGGAGAATTCTCTTTGTTTTTGTACCTTATTGATGTGACACCCAGCATTTGTCTGTAAGGAAAAAAAAAGTGAAAAAAGGTATCTCTTTCCTCCTAATATGTATATTGCCTACTTTTTTCCCTCTAGTCTTACTGTATTGGTAAGACTCCAGTACAATGTTGAAAGGTAGTGGTTACAAGTGTGAAGCTTACTTTAATGTAGAATCTCTGACGTTCTTTTATTAAATATATTTTGCATAAGTGTTTGGTAGGTATAAAATCATTTATAAGTTTGATGATTTGACCAAGTGTAACAAGTTTTGAATCACCACAAGAGATATAGTTTTGAATTTAAAACTTACAAAATTTAATTTAAAATTAAAAAGAACGTACCTTTTATTTTGAACATTTGTAAATAAGTTATATGGGACTCCTAGTCTAGATTTTGGACAGAGCAAGAACTGATTCTTCATAACTTGCTCCCTGTGACTGGCACCTAGCAGATGCTCATCGAATGTTAGATGATGTCTGTCTGGCTATAACTATGAGTCATTATATATTTCAACTTGACAGTTCTCAGCCAACAGGTCAGAACTCTTGATAAGGAAAAGATGCAAATTGGTCACTTTCATTACTCATATGGTTAAGTTGGCTGTTTTCTATGAGAGAGAGGTTTTTGAGTTACTTGTACTTGCAATGTATTTGGACCAATTGAATGGACATGAGAGCCATATGAGCTTGCAAATTTTTCTGTCTACACTAAAAGAGAATGTGGTTTCTACAGTTTTAGAAGGACATTCAAACATATAGTGTGTTCCAAGATGTAACTTCTAGGTAGTTCATTTACTGAATGAGTAAAATCTGCAAGACATAAAAGCCCTCAATAACCTGTGGTTGTCTTGCACACAAAACTTGAGTGCGTTTTCTTTATATTGACTAACGTGGCCTAGAGCTATCTGAACGCCTAAAGAAATCTCAAGTGAAAACAATGCTTGCAAAATTCTCTAGTTCTTTTTCTGCAGGATAAAAAGTGTCTACTAAATCAATTTCTAGTACATCACAGAACACCATTACTCAACAGATTGGTGACATATTACTAATGGCATTCTGTTTGTAGGTCTATTGCCTTTGGGACCACACACAGTTGTTATATACTTACTTGTATCACAAATACTTGAGAAGGTATCATTCCTCCTAAGCTAGCTGATGGCTGTAACTTTGGCATTGACCATCCACCTTCTGCCATGGTGCCCAAAGAGAACATTTTGACACAGATTTGTGGAACAAATGAACTCAATAGGCCTTGCTGATGCACCAGTAGAATTTGGTCCAGAATGTAGTTAAACAACTGGCTAATGGATTTCCCACACTTAAAATACTTTTTTCTGGGTCTCCTCATTTTCAAAATGATACATTTACTGAGCTCCTGGACACGATATTTATTGTGAATGTCTGATGATTAATCCATGGCCCTTACCCCAGAGGAGCATGGAGGGGACAAAGATGAATTGACACTAATACAAAGATGTGCCCTTTGTTGCCACCCTCGACTTCAGTGTCTCCCTGTACTATCTATTACTTTTCCTTGTCCTTAATGTTTATCATTTGTGTTTCTATTTTTTAATTCCATGTGTGTGCACAGTGAATGTTATGCCTTAAATCAGAGATGGAAAGTCCTACTTGCTATCTCTTAGGTCTTTCAGTCTCAGTATTTTAAGCAATGTTGCTAAAATTGAATATGTACCTTGGAAATTCATATTAATACCACCTCTGGAAGATGATGTCTCCTTGGGAGGGCAATTGGTCAGCAACGTCCTTTATGTTAGATTTCTTCTTCTTGTATCACTCCCCACCCCAAGTCTATTCAAAAGGATGTTCCCCAATTTACAAATATAACCCTTGTTGTCCTGTCTGGGCTAATTTTCCTTTGCTTCAGGTAAGGTCTCACAAACTCTTACCCCTTAAAACACCTTTGTTTTTACAAAATGTTTAAAATTATCTATTCATTTATCACATTCTTTCCTCCTCTCTTGGTTTTCTCTGATGTTATCTCTAATGTCCAAGAACAAATCCACCCTTTGCAACCTCTTTTTGATTAATAAACCCAAATGCATTTTATGACTATAACCATATATTGGAAATTAGGAAAACAGTTTTTCATTCCAGTTTTTACTCCATTGTTGAGTGCCCATAGCAAACAGGTTAAATTGCATGACTTCTTGACTGATCATGCATGATAGCAATGGACAATGAGGAACTGAGGTTCTAATTTTTTACTGGGGATGACCTTACCTCATTGTTTTTGCCCCAAATCAGCCTCCACACTGCAGATTGCTATAAAAGGGGCTTTTTCTCCAAACTGCTATTTCCCAGATACCCACAGCTGTGCTGAATACAAAAAGATGGAAATCAACATCTCATACCCAGTTTGCTGAGGGAAACATTTTGGAAGCCTGGAGTAGTTGCATTTGTTGCGTATGGTCATCACGGCAGATCTTACAGCCATTTTATGTAGGCTGGGGGCTTGGTTCTCTGTTACTTTAAATTCTAAATAGGGATATGATCTTTATTGGTTTTTTTGTCACATGTTTGTTAGAAAGTACACTGATGCAGGCACTACTTTGGTAATATCCAAACAATCAGAAAATTTGTTGTTTTTTCTGATGGTTTCTATCATTAATAGCAATTTTTAATTTATAGAATCTATTCTTCATAAAATTCTTAATAATAGCTAAAATGTACACTTACTTTCTGATGCAATAAAATCATAAAATTTAAAATCTACTAGATGAACTAAAGATTCCTTCCACCTATGCTTTTTTTAATGCTAAAATAATGCTTTTTATTATTAGCATTATTTTAGCATTCTATCTATTCCTGTCAAACATGATATTCTAAGGGCTAGAGATCACCTCCCAGTAGCTGAGGGCAAGGGTCAGAGCTCTCTTTAGGTAAGGTTAACTTTTCACTCTGCAGCTTCCTTTTTAAACAATATGTTGAGGGTGATGAATATAAAATATAAATTAATATAAAAAAACTTTATGAAAATAAATTAGCTGAAATTTCCACATTAATCTTTTCTGATTGCAGATTTTTGAGCCGGGTCAACCTAACCTAACCATTTCTTATATTTTCTCTCCCTCATAAAATAAGTTCACATTTAATGTTTTTCTTCTCTGCTAGCCAGGAAGTTCTGAATGCAACAGGATCTGTGTTTGTATGTGTTAACCTTAATTTCCTAAACTCAGTAGAGTTCACGGTACTCAGTAACATACAATACATATTTCTTGAATTGAATGAAAGTAAAAGTATTTGGACATGATTTGAAAACTTCAGTGAAAAACTGGTAACTCAAAAACAAGTCTCAAATAAATAAAGGTTCTAGAAGCTAACAGAAAAGTAAATGCTTTTGTTTGCTGTATTTTGTTTTAATGACAACAAAAGTAACTTCATTGCATTATACTTAGGAAAGTCTTACAACTTGCTCAATTGCTCTGGTATTCTAACTATTTTAAAAATAAAATTATTTCAGTAATATTTACAACAGTTCCCTTGTTGCCTTGGGTCAGCTAATAAAATGCAACTCAGAACTCATTAACCCTTCATTATTTTGGTTGTTTTAAATTATTTCCTCCTTTTTTCTTGATTCATCAGCCTATAACCAATTGCATAAAATATATTTGGAAGACTTAAAACATTACTTAATTCTCATTGTCTCTACTTTGTTTATTGAGTCATTAGAACTCACATCACAGATGGTGGGGACATAGTGTTGGAGATACCAGGTGAATTCAGTAAGCCCCAGTCCTAGCGACTATGGGGTAAATTTAATAGCTTGAATGAATATATAAAGAAGAATATTTAACAGGCACTTTATATTGATTTTGTGAGAGATACAGCAGAGGAACCAGCTGAGCCCACCCATTCTTCTGACCTAAAGAACTATGACATAATCGATTTGCATTATTTTAAACCACTAAATTTGTGATGGTTTGTTATGGGAAATATATATATGCATATATATGTGCATATGTATTTCCCAGGATGATATCTTATCCATATTCAAATGGGAATAGCATGAATGATTTGTTTCTCTGCTTTGCCTCATTTTGGAATTCAATTATTCAATCAGAAGCCTTACAGTCATCATGTTGAAAAGCAAGATTTTACTTTATAAACAGAGACTTAGGAGAAGGAACTCTGTGAAGTGTAATTTTATTTTGAGCATAAATAAATATTTAAATTCATATCTTCTGTTATCACCTATGTATCAAAACAAATCTAAAGAAGCTTATTAAAATAAAATACTGAGCATGATGACATATAAAGCAGTTAAGCTCATCTGCATGGATATTACCTTCTTCTGGAAGACTGATGATACTCTGTCAGATTGAGTTAGTCTCTTAAGTGGAGTTGAAAATGAAAGAGGTATGTGGTCAACTTGTGTTTCAACACATAAACACACACACATGAAATACATATACATACATTCATATACAAGGATTTCTACAGAACAAGTGTAACTCTCTTAGTACAGTTTTAGAAAATTGAGCCTTGAAATCAAGTAGTTATTTTAAATCAAGATTGGTGTGAAGAAAATCAAGGAATGCATCAGACCAAACATTGTAACTAATATCTTTTTCCCTTAAATCCTGCAAATCAGTGTCTTTGTGAAGCAAGGCAATGGTAATTAGCAAAAGTGAAGGAATATATGGAAGAAAAATTGAAAATTTAATAGAAAAGAAAACTTGCTGATTTTTTTCAGTTTATGCAGATGTCTAATAAGCATTACATTTAAAAATATGACTTTTTTGTTTATGTATTTTGGTATAAATTCACCCATTATTTATCATAGAATATAATAACAATGATATGTTTAAAGTCTGAAGCCACCACTTTCTTCTTGACTTTGCCCAGCAGGTATTCACCATCCCTGAGCCTCTTTCCTCATGTGCAATGGAAACCTTGCAGGGGTGGTGTCTGGAAGAAATGGGAAAACAACTATGGAAGCCAAAGCACATTTTCCAGCATCTATACTCAATGGGCAGCAGCTTCCTTTAGAGAGAAACTTCCTAGTAACACATACTGTTTTAGATGTGTGGGAGGAAAAGGTGAAAGATGAATAAAACATGTCCCCAGCTTTTTTTTTTTTTTAAGATTTTATTTATTTGAGAGGGAGAGTGTGCAAGAGAGAGAGCACATAAGCAGGGGAGGGGCGAAGAGAGAAGGAGGAACAGAGGACCCTGGGATCATGACCTGAGCTGAAGGCAGATACTTAATGGAATGAGCCACCCAGGTGCCCCAGACATGTCCCCAGCTTTGAGAGAACCCACAATCTAGCAGAAGGGACAGAAAAGTAATCAGAGCAGTAGAGTAAACCAGGTAAGTGCCGGGAGGGGCATATATACAAAGTGCTGTGGGGATGTGGGAAAGAAGATTGCTTTAGCCTCAGGAGAAGTCAAAGGAGGTTTTAAAAGAGTGATGTTTCTGAGCAAAATGTGCAGTTGAAATTGACCAAAAGGAAAAATTTCAGCAGAACAGCACAAGAACAGCACTGCTGCTCAAGCAGATGTGAATGTGGAAAGACAAAGTCAAGAGACAATGTCCTACATTGGAGAATAGTAAGTACCAAGGTATCATTTTTCTGAATAAGATCCGGGAATAAAACTTTTTGAGTTCTTTGTTTTGATGGCTTTGACTTTCGACACACAGTCACCTCCATGTGCTAGCTGAAGCCAGAAGGCCATTTTCTGTCAGTGCACTCCTGAGTCATCCCATTAGGGAGCTGTTCCTTTTCAGAGAGCTGGGCTGCAAAGTTGTGGGTGGTTGTGCAAACAGCTGGGTGGGTGACCAGATGTACGCCAATCAAATTTGTGCCCCAGACAGCTGGATGATGATGTCAGTGGAAAGGTCTGTGTTCATGAGAGAATGACCAATGCATATATCTAAAGCCTGGCACAAGTTATTATTCATTATTTCACCACATTGAACCAAACTGGATCTACGCTTGTACATCTGTGAGCCTTTCACACCATATGTCTCTATGTTCCATTTTAACCTAATTTTCAGATGTTAGTATCATAGAATGGGAGGAATCAAAGTCAAGTTTTATTTTGGAAAAAACAACACAACTTCCAGGAGTATTTAGAAATTCATAGAATTGGAGAGAAGACAATTTTCTATTAGGATAATTTTGAACTAGACTTGAAGGTTTTCTTGAAAGTGTAATTAATACTGTTTTCCTTTGACAACTGTATTGAATTGAACTATAATGCAATGAGTGTACTTCCAGTGCTCAGCCGAACCCAGGTAGTGACACGGGAAGCACCCAGTCATTATGGTTTAGAAGCTGAATGAGCTCACTCCAGGGAATACATGACAGTTGAGTTAGGAGACTTCTATAATTAAAGATAAGGCCATGTCGGTTGGGAACATCCAGTGCCTCTAACTTCATGGATACTTATTCATGCGTGCAGCGACAGATAAAATGAAGTGACCAAGTTTGCCTTAAAATTCTCCTTACCTTGCCTAACTTCAGACAGTCTTCTTCTTGTTCCTAGGCCCTGACCTCCCTTTCATAGGGAATTTGCTTTAGAAAACTTATAATTGTGATTCTTTCTTTGCACCTTTGTGATAATCTTTTTAAAAACCTCTAGCCAATTTTACAACACAGGACTGTCCTTCTTGAAGACCTAGAAGCGTCTCTTTGAAATGTAATCTAATCACCAAGGAAGCTAGCATCCCAGCTCCCAATTTCTGTGGGAGAGTAGGAGCCTAACGTTGGTGGATGCTTTGCTCTAACTTATAAAAGTACCTGCTGTTTGAAGATATGAGAAAGTTTTCTTTTCCTTTGGATAAATCCAATTAGCAAACACATATGGTCTACTATCTCTCCTACCTTCCCTCCCTATTATTGCTCGATTACCCCAGCTCTTAAAATTTTTCTGTCTTTTGTTTCAGTAGAGTTAAGTGAAAACTCAATAACCTTGAATCAGGTTTCCCTTGCCTGTTTAACTTTGTTTTTGCTTAAATAAGACCTAAAACTGAGTTTTCTAATTGAGTGGGTGGTGGGTAAGTCAGTGTGTGAGGTAAGAGGACAAGGGACAGCTAAAACAAAGGTCACAGTAGGGCTCTGGGGATCTGTGAATGTGAGTGAAGCAGATGGCCTTGAACCAAGAGTTGTTGGTAGTCAAGGCAGTGAGGAGAGATGGGAGAAGCAAAGGAGAATGGGGCGGAGCAAATGTTCAACTGCAGACATCCAAACTGGACACTTGCCAATGATTTGTGCTTCTTTTGAGTTTCTGTATGATTAGAAAACTGATAATATATTATTTAGTAACTTATTGTAGAAGCATTCCTGTAGACTTTGTTTGTTTTGCATACTATCCTCATATGTTTGGGTTAACTAAACCAATTCAAGCAATTTTTCTCTGGAGGAAAAGCTAGAGAGAAGGATATTGAAATAGTCCTAGTTTAAAACCGAGGTTATCAGGACTTCAATGATTCAGGGAGTTTTTCTTGCCTTCAGAGAGAAAGGGAGATATTTGAGACATGGAGTAAGAAAGAGGAATCCTGATTTAGCAGTGTACTATATAAATAGTAAGACTAACAAATTAACCTGCACATGGGATTAGGAGATGAGGAAGAGAATGGAGGATCCTGTAAAACACAAGAAGATGTATAAGATGTGTAACATGTGTTAAGTCGCCAGCTTTGGGATTTATTAGAAATTGTTGGTGTTGATTTAAAAATGGACAAGAAGAGGTGGCTCAGTTGGTTAAGTGTCTGACTCTTGATCTTGGTTCAGGTCATGATCTCAGGGTTGTAAATCCAAGCCCCTCACTGGACTCCACACTGGGTGTAAAGCCTACTTAAAAAAATTTTTTTAATTAATTAATTAATTAATTAATTAATTAATTAAAATGGACAAGAGTGATCTATAGGCAACTTGAGACATAATGCTTGCTGGTAAGAAAAAGAATGGGAGATTGACAAATTAAATGCCTCAGAGAATAAATACAACTGGAGAACCAAGAAAAGAAAAGAAACAGTGGAGTTTGTCCCCAAGAAAAACAGAACAAAAGCCAAAAAGCTGCTATGAATCCATAGGTGTTTAATTTGTAGTGATGATTTTAATGACTATCTTTTGTTAAACAAGGTTTAGGACAGAGCAGAGGCATTTGAAAGTTCAATGAAAACTGTATCATCTAAATAATTTGAATGTAAATGAGGTTAGCAAGAGCTAGACACCAATAATTATAAGAAGTGAAAATAAATGACCTTATTGAGTGTAGATGTGACCGAAACAGGAGGGAGAAAAATAAATGGTGACTAGCAGAAACAAAGAGGAAAAGAGAAAAGGAATACTCTTTTGGCTCTGATAAATTGTCCCCTCCCCAAAGCAAGCTATCTTTACTAAAAGTCATTTGAGTTGATTAATAAAAGGCTTGCAATTCTCTTTCTGGAAACTCTACAGATGGATTCTGGTCCTGGCCCTGGTCTCCGAAATTCTTCCCATTGTGTTCGTCTGCCTGCTCCACTCCTTCACTGGGTTCCAGTGGGAGATCTGGATGCACTGTCAGCTCTTCTTCAACTCCTTTCAGGAAAAGAGTGCTTTTTGGCAATCTTGTTCTTGTAGTTGGCTTTTGCATCTTTGCAACCTCCTCCTCTTACCACCTCCTTTCTCCTAAAGCACTGCTCGTTCACAGGATTTGTTGCACCAACCATACTTAACTTTCTTACTTCAACTCAAGCCATGCTGGCCCTTGCCCATCAAGTTCCATTTTCTTTCTATGACTCAAATATACCAAGCACATCCCTGCCTGAGGACATT
This sequence comes from Phoca vitulina, assembly GCF_004348235.1. NCBI lineage: Eukaryota > Metazoa > Chordata > Mammalia > Carnivora > Phocidae > Phoca > Phoca vitulina. The sequence goes on from NW_022589704.1 coordinate 27,123,620, forward strand.
GTGGTCGCATTTCCTTTGCCTGAAATTCCTTCTCTTAAATAGTCTCAGTGTTGGCTCCTTTTCATTCAGATGTCATCAGATAGGACTTCCCTGAAGTCCAATTGGTCATCCTCTAACATAGCTAACACGTCACCTCTTTTAATTACCTGTGTAGCCTTTTTTACTATATTTTGTTTATTTTTTATGATTATTTGTCATTTTTTATCTGAACCATCTCATGCCAAAATGTACACTCTGAGAAAACAGGGACCTCCTCTGTCTTCTCTGTCACTGTGTCTCCATCACCTTGAATGGTCTTCATGCATGGGAGAACCAAATACGTATTTTGAATGAATTTTAAAAATAAGGTTTTGGGCATGAAATGTCATACCCATTGTTTCCAGGACTCAATGTCCAAATATTTCTGAGTATACATGGGATTTGCGTCTTGAGGTATTGTATTCTATCATGTGTTCGGTAAATTTGTCTCTAAGAACAGAACTCAAATAGGAAAGAAAGCAAAATAAAGTTTAGATTTAGAAAAATTAGGAGAGAATAATTTTATATCTTGCTGAAGAAATCATGAAGAAAGTAGTATTTTTTAAATTCATACATTTTAACAAAAGACAGTTTAGTGAATTTTTAGTTTGCCTGAACATTCTGATTTCTTGTTCTCTGGGGTTTCTTTGTGTCTATTATCTACTGCTACAGTATTAGAGAGGTAAAATTAAAGGAAGGACACCCATTCAGAAGGTTCAACTCTGGGTTTGCTGACCAGTGACTACCATCAATTGGATTAGTTTCTTTAGACACACCAGGAACCAAAGAAGAGAAGATACACAAAAGTAAATGAGAAAGGAATCAAAGCATATCGGTGCAAAATTTGACGAAGCACAAAGGAATTCAGGAAGAGAAGAAAACAGGGAGAAAATAACAAGACACAAAGAAAATGATTAAAACAGCAATAGTCAGTCTTTCCCTATCAGTAATTACTTTAGATGTAAATGGATCAAATTCTCTATTTGAAAGACAGAGTGGCTGAATGGATTAAAAAACAAGATCAAAGTCTATGCTGTCCACAGGAGACTCACCTTAGATGTAAAGGCACACATAGGCTGAAAGTGAAGGGATGGAAAAGATACTCCATCCAAAGGGTAACTGAAAGAGAACAGAGGAGGCCATATTTATTAGGATGGCTACTATCAAAAAATATAAAACAACAAAGTGGCAAGGATGTGGAGAAATTGGAACCATTGTGCACTGTTTTTGTGATTGTAAAATTATGCAGCCACTATGGAAAACTATAAGATATTTTCTCAAAAACTTAAAAATAGAATTACCATTTGATCGAGAAGTCTCAATTCAGGGTATATACCCAAAAGAATTGAAAACAGGATCTTCAAGAGAGATTTGCACACCATGTTCATTGCAGCATTATTTACAATAGCTAAGATATGGAAGCAACCTAAATGTCCATCAATGGATAAATGGAAATGTGATAATAGAAATACAATGGAAGGGGTTCCTGGGTGGCTCAGTGGGTTGAGTGTCTGACTCTTGATTTCAGCTCAGGTCATGATCTCAGGGTAGTGAGATTGAGCCCCAAGTCAGGTTCTGTGCTCAGCATGGAGTCTGCTTGAGATTCTCTCTTCCTCTCCTCCTGCCCCTCCCACTTGTGCTCTCTCTCTTTTCCTCTAAAATAAATAAATCTTTTAAAAAAGAACTACAGTGGAATACTATTCACCCAGAAAAAAGAAGGGAATCCTGGCATATGCCACAACAAGGATGATCCTTGAGGACATTATCCTAAATAAAGTCAGTCACACAGAAATAATGTGTGATTGCACTAAGAATCAGACACACAGAAACAGAAAGTTAAATGGTGGTTGCCAGGGTTGGGGCAGGGAGGGGAAACAGTTGTTCATTGGGTGTAGAGTTTTAGTCATGCACGATAAAAAAGTTCTAGAGATCTATTGTACAACAGTGTGCATATAGTTGACAGTAATGTGCTGTACACTTAAAAACTGTTACGAGGTTAAGAATTCCTCATATCAGTGAGGTCATATGATACGTGTCTTTCTCTGATTGACTTATTTTGCTCAGCATAACATCCTCCAGTTCCAACCATGTCATTGCAAATGGCAAGCTCTCATTCCTTTTGATGGCTGCATAATATGCCATTGTGTGTGTATATATATATATATATATATATATACCACATCTTTATCCATTCATCTATTGATGAACATCTTGGCTCTTTCCACAGTTTGGCTATTGTGGACATTGCTGCTATAAACATCAGGGTGCACGTACCCCTTCGGATCCCTACATTTGTATCTTTGGGGTAAATACCCAGTAGTGCAATTGCTGGATCGTATGGTAGCTCTATTTTCAACTTTGGGATATGTATTTATAGTGTGTGGTTTTCACTACAATAAAAAATTGTGAGAATACATTGATATTTGGAAAGATAGCGCAGCCATTTCATATTCTAGCCCATCCTTAAAACTGCATTCAATTCAGACATCTGAAATGTCATTTTTTTTTGTCTAAAATCATGAAAATATGTCATTTGCCTCTTAAAACTTTAATTTGGTGATATGACAAGCTTAAATTGCTTAGGAAATTTTACTTTATATCTTTTTTGGATATTCATTCAGTGTTCACTGGCACTGTTGGATATGTTTCACACTTCTTTCAAATTTTAAACATTTTGTAAGCCTTGGAATTGTAATGAGAACTGTTCCAGTAGACTTCCCGCTGTTTCTGGCCTGATAAAAGGACAGAAAGTTATGGCATTCTACCTTTGTCCCCATAGAAGGACCTTGAATGAATGGTATCTCATTGGATCTGAATGTGTGTGTGTGTGTTGTTTTGCCAGTTGGTGAGGGGAAATACGTTTGAGGAAAAGAACATATAAAATTTTGCTTTATCAGGTGATATTAGCTGACTGATTTTCCACTGCCTTCAGTGGAACTTCCAAATCAGCATCCTTTCAGGAAATAATTGCAGCAGGAACAACAACACAGCAGCAGGAAATCCAATGTGAGTCTTGCCCTAACAAATGTATTCCTAGTGCCCCTTCTTTCCTTTTGTTCCCTCCCTCCCTTCTTCCACAGTCCACCCCCCTGTTAGGCAAACCACAAGTAGGGTAGTCAACTTTTACAGCTAGGTACTTTCCATATCGTTCCTCTGCCCATAGTGGGAGCTGATTTGTCCCTTATTCCTTCTACACCCACAGGTCCTCTTGCTTCTCTATCAACATATCTCATATTTCTATTACTGTATTTCAAGTTATAGTGGAAAACTGATCTTGAATAAATCCCTTAATATCATTTAAAAATACTTTTAAATCCAAGTAATTTTAGATTTACAGAGATGTTAGAAAATAGTGCAAAATTCCTGTATATCTTTTGCTCATCTTCCCCTAAAATTACTATCTTATAAAATCATGGTAGATCTATCAAAACTAGGAAATTAACATTGGAACAAAACTATTAAACTACAGACTTTATTAATACTTCACTCGTTTTCCCTCTAATCTTAGCATCGATGTTTTCATCTTTAAAATGGACATAATGTCACCTACCTATCGTGTAAGATGTTTGTGCAGAGTAGTGAGAATACAGGTAAAGTCCCTGAGACACAGTGAGACCTCATTATGATTTGTTATTTTGTTGTCATTGTTTATGCATTACAATTATTGTTATAGAAATGGGCCAAACATCTGTCTAACAAGGCTGTAGGACTCCCTGGTGGTTTCTGCTACTCAGTGTATGTATTGTGGCTTAGGTTCAGTCTTGAGATGAAGATGTGGAGCCAGGAGAATCTCTTCATTGACTGGAAAAGGGTGCCCCTAGTTACTTACGGTGGGTGCGGTTGAATGGGATTAAGAAATGGAAATAAAAGGAAAGAAAAAAGAAGTAAAATAAAGGAGGCTTGCAGACTGAAGACATTAGTGGGCTATGAACTGAGGACTAGAGTGACCTTTGCAATGAGAGAAGTTGAGAGAAATGTCAAACTCGGCAGCTTACAATGTAACAGCTTTCTGGGTAAACACGACAAGTCCAAACTACCTCAATATATATGGATATTTTCATAGTTTTCTTAATGCACTAACCTCTAGGGCTTTTCCAAGTTCATGAGGGAGAGCAACATTTAGAGGATCTTCGGTAATATTGTAAGGCGTTATCTGCCTATCTCCATAGTAACCCCCTAAATGGATTAATTTTTATAGATTTGACATCAGGCCAGTGAGAATACTGACACTTTTTGGCAGCCCTCAATGGCAGAACTCAGTAAGTAGGTTTTACCTATTATATGGAAAAGAAAAGAATAAAGGCAAAACTAATATCATATTACAGTCATAAGAAAAACGATCACTTTGTGTTACCTGACCAAGAACTGACAAGAGTCAGAATTAAAAAGAAAGGCAAAAACATAATACATGTTTTAAGTTAATTATAAAGGTAAAATCAGGGCAGGGCTCATGACTTTCTGGTTTGAGTAATGGACAGTATTTTTAGAACTATTTTCTTTAAAGGTTGTCTAACCATTAGCCTGTTATTCTAATTCAAGTCTTCTCTTTCCGTGCTAATTTTTGAGGTGCCTAGTGTAAATGGAGAGTCCTGTTGTTTCTAGATCAATGACTTCCTTTTTTATAATAATTTCTATAAAATTATCCAGACATTTTTGATATAGCTCTAAGTAAATCAGATAGGTGAATCATAATGTGGTTGGGAAGATTCTCTCAATATAATGGTAAGTTTAAAAGGCAAAGTCCAGAACAAGGCACATTAATTAGTCCCACTTTTATAAAACGTATGTGTTCATAGGTTCTTAAAGTTTTTGGAAGCATATAAAATAAAATGCTGACTGGTTATAAATGGATAATTTTTTTATTGTATGTAATTTGTAATCTTTTCTCTAGTAAAATCTTGATTGTCACCTATTAAAGGATATTTATGTTTCCAATTATAGTCATACCTCATTTTATTGTGCTTCACTTTATAGGGCTTTGCAGATATTGCATTTTTTACAAATTGAAGGTTTATGGCAGCCTTGCATTGAACAAGTCTATTGGCGTCATGTCTTCAACAGCATTTGCTCTCTGTGGCTCTGTGTCACATTTTGGTAATTTTTGTAATATTTCAAACTTTCATTATTATTACATTTGTTATGATGATCTGTGATCAGTGATTATGACTTACCGAAAGCTCAGATGATTGTTAGCATTTTTTAGCAAAAGTATTTTTAAATTAAGGTATGTACACTTTTTTTAGACATGTTATTACACACTACACCATAGTATAAACATAATTTTCATACATACTGGAAACAAAAAAAATTACTTTGACTTACTTTATTGCGATATATGCTTTATTGCAGTGGTCTGGAACCAAACCAACATTTTCTCTGAGGTAGGCCTGTATTGGTGATTGCAAATAATAATCTTATGCATGAGCATTCATACACAGGTGTATGAAAATGTTTTCAATTCTCTATGATAAACCCTTTGAACTGGAATTGCTGAGCATAATAAGTGTATGCCTAACTTTTAAGGAAATTATTACAATGTATTTTAATGAAAAGAAGTTTATAAATATGAATTTTGGACTTTACGATTGGTGTTCTTCTGAGTCTTGCTTAATAAATTCTTCCCTTCCCTAGAGGAAAGAGGGGACATCATGGAGATATTCTCCTACATTATTATCTAAGAGCTTCACAGTGCTACACATTTCATTTAGATCTATAAACTCCCTGTAATTGAGACACTTCAAAGTCATCATCTGTTAAACATTCTGGCAAGATGGTAGACTAATGTTTTGTTTTTATTTTTCAGCTAGTTTTTCTCCAAAAATTTTCTGTAACAATAATTCTGCCTAATGTTAAAACTATTTTAAAGGGAAAACACAGTAAAAAAAAATTGGAGTGAATATCACAATATTGTTGTCATCAAATTGAATTGAATGCAGAGATCTTCTACGGTTTGCTTTTTCATTGCTTTTTGTTTGAATGGAATAATAATGGACACAGAGCTTTACTTTTCAAGGTAGGCAGCAAAAACATTATATCTTCTCTTTGTATTTTTTTCCCAAGAAGAAATAGCATTAATAAAACATTAGACAAATAAAAAGTCAGCAGGAATAGAGAAGTATGACCCTGATTGAGATTTAAAACAAAATCATGTAATAATCACATTACTTTATCATTGCCCTTGAAAGAGTTATACTGTATGAGCTTGATTCACTATAATGGAACCTTTCCTAGTGTTTGTTATAGAATTTTTTTCATGGCCTTATTCTTCAGAAAATAAATAGGTGAATGTCAGTCTGAGGTTCTTCTTGGGAAAAATGTTGAGGGTCATTTTTGACCTCTTTGCACCTGAGTCTTATGAATCTTATCTTGAGCTTGTTTCTAGGCTCTGTACTACTTCTTGAATACATCCTTCATGGGTTCGGATTTGTCACTCCCAATATGGACTTTACTCTGCTGGTGACAGCTGCCAGGAAAAAAAGAAAAACAGAAAACAAACCCTCACAGACAGAAAGGTCTGATGTCCATGTGAGTGGGCCTGAGCAAAAACAACCTCCTCAGCAAGAATTCTGAGTTAAAATTGGCTTGGAGGGAATGAGGACACAAATTGGTGATGGCTCAGTTCTATAATGGTCACTGGAAGTGGATGCCCTCCCTTGACTTTCAGAAAGGGAAGAAGAAGCAAGATTGGCATTATGCTCTTTTTTCTGATTCTTCTTTTCTTCCTCCCCTGCAATCAACTTGAACTGACAATGTTTAACTTTTTACTTTGAAGTCAATTTTTAACTTTGATTAAGTCCAATTTATCAATGTATTTATTTTATGGACCCTGCTTTTGGAGTTGTATCTAAGAAATCGTGACCTAACCTAAGGTTATTTTTTTTAAATATTATTATTTTTCTTTTTACAGACCATGTTCTATTTTTAGACTCTCTATTCCGTTCCATTGATCTGTCTTCATGCCAATACTGTACTGTCTTGCTTACAGTAGCTTTTGAAATCAGGTTGTGTTAGTCCTCCAACTTAGTTATTTTCCAAAATTATTTTGGCTCTTCTAGGTCCGTTGAATTTGCATATGGATTTTAGAATCAGTTTGTCAATTTCCGCAAAAACCGCCTAAAAATTCTGCTCCGGATTGCATTGAACCTACAGATCAATTTGAATAAAATAGACATTTAGAAAATATTTAGTTGCACAAGTCATGAACAAGGTATAGCTTTTCATTTATTTAGGTCTTTAATTTATTTCACCAATGGTTTCTAATTTTAAGTGTTCAGACATTGTACAGGCCTTATACATGTTTTTTTCAGATTTATCCCTAAATATTTCATTTTTGGCATTCCTATGAATGGTTTTGCTTTTTTAAAATTTCAATTTCTGATTGTTCATTTCTAGTTTATAGGATTACAGTAGATATTCATATACATTGATTTTTATGTTTTATATAAATTTGGGAAGTTTTGATGGTGTTTGTTAAGACACCTTCCTTAATAGCAGTTAATATTCAAATGCCACGAAGATGATTTTCTACTTTTACCTGAACTATTAAGGATTTTCTCTTTGTCTTCTGTTTTCAGCAATTTGAATATGTTGTGCCCATGTTTCTGAGTGTGTGTATGTGTGTGTTTGTATTTATTGTTCTCTGAGTTTCTTACATATGTGGTTCGATGTCTGTTGTTATTTCCAGACAATTCACACCTATTATTTCTTTTTTTTTCACATTTATTATTTCTTCAAATATTTCTTCTGTCCTGTTCTATCTCTTGTCTCCTGGAATTCCAATTAAGTGTATGCGAGAACATTTGGTATTTTCTTACAGCTCTTGGCTGTTTTGTTCTGTTTGGGTCAGTCTTTTTTAATCTTTGTATTTTGGTTTGAGCTATTTGTTTTGACCTATCTTCAAGTTCACCAATTCCTTGGCTCTGCTGATTCTACAGATGAGCCACTGAAGGCATCTTTCATCTCTCTACTATTTTTTATTGCTAGCATTTCCACTTGATTCGTTCTTATAATTCCATCTTTTTGCTACAATTAGCCATCTGATCTCACACGTTATTCACCATCTCTGTTAGAATCTTTACCATATGAATCATAATTCTTTAAATTCAACAATTTTAATATCTGTGTTTTATCTGAATCTGGTCACTGATTAATTTTCTCTTGGCAAAGAATTGATTTTCTTGAATTTTTCATGTCATGTAGAACAGTAGAGTGAGGTGTTTTGTTTGGAAATGGGCCTGCCTTTCTTTCTGCTAGGCATTTAGCGTGAGATTACATTAGTCTAGTTGCACTGTGATTGACATTTCTTTTCAGTGTGCTTATCCTTGGTGCACAAGCTTCGTATTTCTCTGCTGACACCTGGATTTAGTGTTAGGACTGATTTGCTGGAGGATCTTTCTCAAAATATGCTTTCCCCTCAGTTTTAGTTCTTTGCTTGCTCTGTGCCTCAGAGAATGTATCTTTTGCAGCTTTCTAGCAGTATCCAATTATTACTTTTATTCTGGACCTTTTAGCCTAATGCTGGAGAGTCGCTGGGAGTGGGAGGGGGCAGGAGTTTGTTTCCTGATATTCTCAGTCTTAGGCAGGTCCCTGGGCATCAGGGGTGTGGTTCTCTTAGTGTAGTCCTCGGCCCAGAACATGTTACTGTCACTCTTCTATGGCAGTCATTCAACCAGGGCAATTTTGTTCATCCCCTCCCCCACCCAACAGGGGACAACTGGTGATATCAGGAGACATTTTTGTCTGCCAAAATGGGACAGTGCAACTGCCATGTTGTGAGTAGAGGCCAGAGATACTGTTAACTATCCTGCAGTGCAGAGTACAGCAGGCCCCCTTCCACCACCAGCAAAGATTTCTCTGCCTCAAAATATCAGTAGCATCAAAATTAAGAAACTTCCCTAGGGGGTAGAAGGATTTTTATGTTTATTTCTGTTCCCTTCCTTTGGCTGCAGGAGGTTTTCATTAAGTCCTTAAGAGCTCTAGTTATATTATTATTTCTTTTTCTTTTAACTTTCTTCCCACTTAGATTAAGTTGTTTGCTTTATAAAGGAGATTAAAGTGAAGATTCCAAGTAGTGTTTCCTATCATTCTGTGGCACCCTTGTTCCCAGGACTGTGCCATGTCAGGTGGAAAGTGTGGAAAAGAAGGTTTCCAAGAGTGATGGAACCCCCTCCCCACATCTAGGGCCTCAGGGGCTTCACACGTTCTTGCCAGCCTGCGTTCAGCCTCCACCAAGTCACCACCAGTTTTAGCTGAATTATTTTTACCCCTTGACTGGCTGGGCCCCAGGTAAGGAGTGTTCTCCTCTCACCTAGTCTCTCTCTATAGGTTCCTCTCTCACCCCAGAATTAGGGTTAGTTGGGTGCTCTACTTTCTCAGCTTTCTTGTGGGGTCAAGGAAATTCATGAACTTGCAGTTGGCCTGAATTTATCTTTGTTTTAAGGCTGGGAGCCATGTTTTTTCTAGTTCTCTAAACCCCCCAAGCAAAAACTGTAAATTACACCATCACGTTTCTGCACTAAAATTACCCAGCAACGCATATGCCTTTCTGAAGTAGATAACCCCACCTCAAAATTTTGGAGTTTGTTTTTGACATAAAACATTTCGGATGAAATCTATCTTCTGCATTTCTTTTCTCCATCATTTGTTTGAGTCAATAAGTAAATTGACCCAAGATTAATTTTAACTAATGTTCTCTATGTAAAAACATCCCTTGATATTTATATCTAGTCAAGAAAGCAACAAAATAAAAATATCTGCATGCCTTTATGGTTGTTTTGACATGTTTTTAAAATTTTACAGTGTGAAAATCGATCTATTCACATCTACTAAATCTGCCCTTTGATGCATTTCATTGCTCACTTTTGAGACCACACATACCACCATGCCTGTAACTTAAGAGTGGCTAAAAAATCCTCATGGCTGGGGAATGGCTCTTTGAGAAATGTTCAGAGCATCAGAAATTTCTCTATTTTTTCTCACCCCCTTGACCTAGAAGGATTCAAAAATAGATTGGAAAATAGACAGATGACAAATACTTTTCCCTTTCTAAAGAGTTCTAAACATGCTAGAAGTTAACTGGAACTAGAAGAGAACAAGAGTAAAAGTGGGATCCCCATACCAGGACATTCCTACACAAGGTTTGAAAACTCTGAACAAGTTTTCTCTTTTCACCTCTTCTCCACTCTCCTTCCTTCCCCACATCTCTCTCCTTGTTTTATTTTTCCCAAAGACTGGACTGAAATATTTTGATATTCTCTTCTTCATAATGAAAAGTAGTATCTTTCCACTTCTTTAATTATTTCAAAATCATTAATAATTCTTTTAAATGTATTTAAACATGAAATTGAATACTGTATTGTTATTAGTTATATTTGTTCAGCTGAGGCCCCTATGCCTGAAATTCTCTGTGTGGGAAGAACTCACTGTCAAAAGGGGAGAATGACGAATCGCTGTGGGAAGGCTGAAAATTGTCTAAATCTCTCAAAATGTCATGACCAAATTAAGGTTTAATTAAAAGCTAAAAAAAAAAAAAACCTGATGTTGAATCCCAGAAAATTGTTTTAGAAAATAACTCTTTGCAATATTAGAATTCAGTATTTTAGTCTTTTTTTTTAATCCACAAGTCACAAATTTAAATTTCAACTATAATGGATGCTTGCCTTTTTTGTCACAAGAATAGAATACTAGGAATATCCTAAATTTCATCCCTAGAAATCTCCTGTACTACCCAGCTCTCATGGAATTCTCTTGACTCAACTGGTTGATAAATGTCACCAAATGTTGTCTGGGTAGGATTAGGGCACTTACAGAGTGGTAGCCCTGCCGTAACTGCTGCTTGCTCTCCTTCTGCCCCACTCTGTTCTCACATAAAATACAAAGCAATAAGGTGGAGAAACTAAAGGACCATAAGATAATCATCAGACTGCAGATCTCAGTAACAGAGATTGCAGCTTGCACCAATAAAATAGTAAATACAATACTAAAAAAAAAAAAATCCAAGAAGTACAAAAAGTACAAAAAAAGACAAATCAATATTTAGCAACATTTTATTTTCTTCAGTGGAATTGGGTTTTAATAAAATCGATGTTATCTTCATATAATTTAGGCATATCCAACATAACAACAACATTTGTACACTCTTGAAATGCTTCCTTTACTTGGCTTTCAAGATAACACTCCTGGTGGTTTTCTTCCCTCCTCTTCCCTCATCCCCCGATCACTCATGCTCAGCCTCCTTTGCTGACTTTCCCTCATCTTCTTCCCTCTATGCATTGGAGAAGCCAAGGAAGTAGTCCAGGAAATCTCATTTTTACCCTCATTTTGCTCATGGTGTGACTAAATATTACCTATGTGCTGATGACTGTCAAATTTATATTTGCAACTTAGCTTCTCTCCTGAAGTCTAGATTATTAGAGGGAATTGACTAACATCTAAGGATGTCTCATACACATCTTGAACCTAACAGCTTCCAAACTGAGCAGTCTTCACCTGTCAATCAACATCAACATCATTCTTCTGGTTGCTAAGGTCAAAAACTTGGGGTCATCCTTGATGTCTCTATTTCTCTTTCTCCCTCCAATCAAACCCATAGCAAATCTTACAGCTTTATGTTTGAAATATATCCAGAATCCACTCACTTTCTGTATTGTTGTTGACTTCTCTCTGACCTCACCACTTGGATCTTGCAACCTTAATGTCTTTTCCCTAGACAGCACCAGAATACTACAGTTAAAGGTTAGATCATGGCAAACCTTAACTGAGAGCTCTCCAGTGCTTTCTTTATCATGCAGAATAGAAGCCAAAGTCCTCATACTGGTGTAATTTCCTCCTGATCTGGGCTCACTTTTATCACTTATTTCCTACAACTCTTTTGCTCATTTCACTCCAACAATTGGCTTCCTCTTTGCTGTTCTAGAACACTAGGTAAATTTGAGCACCAGTCCCTTATACTTGCTTTTTCATAATCTAGAATGCCTCCCCCTGGTGTCCACATGATTTGCTACCTCTCTTCTTTCAGGCTTGCTCAACTGCCACATTCTCAAGTAGAACATCCCTTAACTGAAATTGCAAACTTTCCTCTGTCCTCCTCCAAAATCTTGCTATCCCATTTTCCTACTTTGTTTTACCCTATAGCATTTATCATAATCTAAAATGCCATATGTTTGTGGAATCACTATATTGTGCACCTGACACGAATATAACATTGTATGTTAACTAACTAGAATTAAAATTTTTAAAAAAGAAAAAAAGAGAAAAAAATACCATACATTTTTCTTACTAATCTTGTGTGTTGCCTGTTTCCCCAGTAAATATAAGGTCCATATCATAGGGCCAGCCGAGGGTGAGGTAAGCAAAGCACTTAAGTTATGAAATTTAAGGAGATACTCACAGAGTCATGCAAGTGCAGGCTCACCCTAACCCCAGCCCTGCTTTTGTAAAGGCAAGATTTTATCTATTTGTTGGTGGATACCTCCAAAATGTCCACAATAGTGCCTAGCATTTACTAAATGTTGAATAAATATTTTCTGGGTGAATGTATCTCAGATGCTTAATAACTTCAGAAAACCCAATATATCCCAATTATTGTCTGCTGATCAGTATTGGAGTTTAATAACAAGTTCATCTCCAGTGACTTACTTTAATTTCATTAAGTGTCATACATTAACAAGGTATAGAATGTCTGATAGAATATTCAAACTTTCCCATATGGGCATATTTTTACACCTAATTCAGAGATGAAATTAGTGAGAAATAGTTCATTATCCATGGGTAGATATTTAAAATTCTCTCCCATATGCCAGAGGTTATACAAAGCACACCCATATTGTACACATGTACAATTATTTGCTTATTATACTTGCCTTAATATATAAAATAAAATACAATGATCTTAAAATACTTTGTATTTCAAACAGCTAAAGCTATTTTTGTTTTTGGTTAGTTAAGTATTGAAACAAGAGAAAATTTGTCAAATAATGAAACTAATTATTCAATAAATTGGCAGCATTTATAACGTGCCAGGCATTGTTCTAGATATAGTAGAATCATCAGTAGACAAGACAGGCAAAATTTAAGGTGCTTACATTCTGTTGAGATAAATAATATTAGAAGTTAGAAAAAAGAGAGAGAGGATTTTACATAGTGTAGTAAAAACATCTATGGGTGTGATTGGACCAGAGAAGTGAACTATGTTCTTTGAGAGATGTGGATTTGAAGGCAAAACTATGCTGGCATGCAATTTTTAATGCATCCTACCTAGATATCTGGTTGAGGAAGAAGTTAGCAGGGTGAACCTGGTGGAGAAGGCAGAAGGGAATGATTAACTAATGGAAACTCCGAGGACCTGTGACCTCAGAGTTTCATCTGTGACCCATAATAAACTCTTGAATGTTGGAAACTGAAAGGAAGCACATTCCTCCCATAAAAGAGAGTTTTAAAAAAATCAAAACCCAAACAAAAGCTGTCAACTGCCCCAGCTCACATCTCACAAATAGATCTTCCAATTCAAAAAAAATCAATAGTCATAAAGAAGTAAGTGGGAATCTATGAAAACATCTCTGAAGAAACTTGAGCAAAGGGCAAGTGAAGACAATGAATCACAAGAATCACTGAAGGGAAAAGAGGAAGACTTTTTTTTTGTTGTTTGTTAGAGAGAGAGCTTGCATGAGGGTGGGGAAGGGGCAAGGGGAGAGGGAGAGAGAGAGTCTTAAGCAGGCTCCACACTCAGCACAAAGCCTGATGCGCAGCTCGATCTCACAAGATCATAACCTGACCTGAAATCAAGAGTCGGAGGATTAACTGACTGAGCCACCCAGAAGAAAACATTTGATAAATAATGCTGCATACTCTCGAGTAAAATGTCATCTAGAAAAATCTCCACAAAGGCAAGGTGAAGTTTAAAGGAAAGATTAGAAGACAGGGGGAAAAAAAAAATGAAAAGCCAACTTGATGACTGCAGTGAGGAGGTGAGGATGTAAAGCAAAAACATTCCAGAGGCAAAGCCACAGTAGAAGCCACAGGAAGAAGTACATTCGAGTTAAATTATAGTGGGAGTGACAGTATTCAGGACTGAAAAAAATTCACAACTCAATAAGGTAAAGAACATGTACAAAATATAAATTATGAAGATTATGTATTTAGAAGATAAAGAAGGTCCAGCATTATCAAACTGATTTTTCCTAAGATGGATGCATGTAGAATTACAAACCAAAGATATATGGAAGAAACCTTTCCCCAAAATAAATATGCACTCTGTAGATCCAAAAACTTTCCAGTCTTCAGTGAAAATATAGACATAAAGTAATCAACACCAAGAGACAGACTTGTAAAGTTTACTACAATTCAAGAATCTTAAAATATCAAGGCAGGAAAACTTAGTCATGCACAAAGGAGAAAAAAGCTTCTCCAGGAATAATCATATTATGCGAAGAGAATGGAGCGATGTTTATAAAGATCTAAGTAATAAGATACGCTTAATGTTTTTGACAAACACAAGAGATGTACATCCTCAAACATTTAAGAATTCAGGGAATACAACACCTTGAACACTCATGAAAGCTTATTGGACCAATCCAAATGTTCAAGATACCAATCAGAACAAAGAACTCAGGTTTATTTGTTTCCTATTGCTGTTATAACAACACCAACTTGGTGACTTTAAACAGTGCAAACTTGTTATCTTCCAGTTCTGTAGGTCAAAAGTCCAAAACGAGTCACCCTGCGCTAAAATCAAGGTGTGGGTGAAACTTCTAGAGACTCTAGAAAAAAATCAAAATCAATTTCTTTGCCTTTTCCAGAGACTACCTCTCCTTGGCTCATGGCCACTTCCTCTCTTCAAATCTCTTTCTGACTCTCACCCCCCCTGCCTCCCTCTATTACTCTAAGGATCCTTGCAATTAAACATTATATTGTGATGATACTGGACCCACCCAGATAATCCAGGAGCATCTCCTCATCTCAGGATCCTTAACTTAATCACATTTAGGAAATCTCTTTTGCAATGTAAGGTAACATATTCACAGGTTCTGAATTATAAGGTGGATATCTTTGGAGACCATTATTCTGCCTACCAGGTCACTCATGGAGAAACTACAATAGAGGACAGATGTAAATACTGAATCTACCTACATAGAGAAATAAGACTATGGAACTGTGGGTATTTGGGCTAAAGAATAGAATGGAATATACATATTAAGACTTTTGAAAATATAAAAATCACGAAATTACAGAAAGTGGGATATGGAAGAAATGGTAAGGATAGTAGTTGCCTTAGTGTTTTATAGTAGGAGTTCAATAGTTAACATATAAAGTTGAAATATGTTACTAAATGAATTATGACAAGTTACAGGTCATATTTTTTAAAAAAACTTAGATACTTTAGGAACTAAAATATCTTGCAGTGAAAATAATTTCATATATTCATTTGTTTTCTTTTGATAAATTCAAGTACATTTTCTTTCATACTTTTTAACAAAAATAGAATGGGAAAATAATTTCAAGTAACAAAACTTATTTCTATCTATCCTATTTTCAGTATAGAGGCTTGTTTGAAAAAAATTCTAATGATTTAAAAATAATTACTCTTAATTATTATTCTTACTTTTAAACTGTTTCCCTTGCTCTTTTCTATACTGTTCAAAGCTAACTATACATTTTATATAACACATATATAATAAATGTGAAAAATATCAAATCCCCAAAGATATACACAACTTTAGTTAAAACTACATTTTTTTTTAAAGAAATTAAGAAGGAAATAACTAACCTATTTTGTAAGACACAGTTATGTAAACAGTGATGATCTCTAACAAAATGTAAGCAGCAATTGCTTCTCAGTGGTGGGATTTTGTGACCTTAATTTCTTATTTATACTTTCCCAAACTCCCAGTTTCCATAACAGATGATATTGGAAATGAAAAAATATATATGCATTAAAATGAAATGTCACCTACCAACACATATACATATATATGCACATTTACATATGCACACATACGTAAAACCAACTATGTACTAGTTGAAATATCAAAAATCCCTACCTTAGGGATATATACAAAAAAAAAGTATTGTAAAAAAGTATTTCATATAAAATCCAAACCATGACATCAGGGGTTTTTTGGTTTTGTTTTGATTTGTTTTACTTATATTCTTATTTTATCTGCAATATGTTTATTATTTTATTGAAGTTTGGATTAGAGGAAAAAGAAGGGGGAGAAATGAGAAAAACAGCAAAAAATGAAATGATTCATGGAGTAGAAAGGGAGCAAAGAGTGAAAGGTACAGATTAGCAGATAAGGAAACAACATTGATGAATCATGGAGCTGACTCATCCATTGCTCTTGTATTGCATCAGGATTTAGTGAAGTGAATGACAGACAGTTGTCGTGAGTTGGATATTTTTATTTAAAAACCCATTGGTTCATAAGTGAACCTCTATTAGACATTCCATTTAAGCTGGGACACTGGGGATGGTAAATATGTCAACCGCCCAACATTCTGCTGTCCATGTGGTTCCATGACGAATACATTCTAACAAAACTGATTCTAAATGAGCCATCACAATTCCAATCTCCATTTCAGTGACTCAGTATCTTAACATAAATAGATACATTCGTTGATTAAATTATCATGGGCCAGGTGCAGTTCAGTGGACAAGGGAATCATCAATGAACAAAACAAAGGCTTATGTCCTTATGGAGCTTAAATCCAGTGGATGAAGACGGACTACAATAATAAATAATTTAGAATATGCTCGAGGGAGGCAGTTTCTATGGGTTAACAAAAGGAAAAGTAGAGTAATGGTGACTAGTCATTCTGGAGCAGGTGGTGGATTGGGGGGTTTGTAGTATGGAATGGGATGATCAGAAAGTGCCCTTTGGGCAAACTTGAAGGTTATGAAATCACTAGTCAGGAAGATATCTGGAGAAGAACACAACAGGCAGAGGGTACAACTGATAAAGAAAATCTGTCCTAAGATGGCCAACCGAGCCAGCGAGAGAGTCCCAGTCCTTGCCCCAGGGCTGTTCCGGGTTCTTCTCCCTGCCCTGCTTCGCGCACATGCCAAAAGTGCTAAATATGCAGAAGTAGAAGTGTATAAATTGCCCCCTTTGTTTGTGCTCGGGGCTCAGACCTTTGGAGACCACTCTCCTCTGGGCCTGCCGGTGTTAAATAAACCTCCTATCCTCCAAGATCTCCGAGTGCCACTTGGTTCTTCCATCGGGCCGTCCAGTCCAGGTTCCGTAATACAACTAGAGAAAAAGCTCTAATGTAAGAACTGCTGGCTTGCTCAATCTAACTGTTGCAGAGTAAAATAACAAACAGGAGAATAAGTAGACAAGGAAGTTAGCGAGAGAGAATAGGAAAGAAAGTCATGGAGGGATTTTCGGCTAAAATAAGGACTTCAGCTTTTGCTTTAATTGATGGAAACACTTTGCCAGAGTTTTAGCAGAAAAATAACATAATATGACTTGTTATAAAAGGATCACACGGGGGATGCCTGGGTGACTCAGTCGGTTAAGCATCCGACTCTCAATCTCAGCTCAGGTCTTGGTCTCAGGGTTGTGGGTTCTGGCCCTGAGTTGTGGAGCCAACTTAAAAAAAAAAAAAAAAAAAGGATCACACTGGCTGCTGTGTTGAAAATAGACTGTGGAAGAAAAGAAGTAGAAGCCGAGGGACTTCTATGAGACTATTGTAGTAATCCAAGCAACAGATGAAGGTGGGCTTGGTCCTGTGTGCAAGTGGTGGACCTAACAAGAAGGGATAAGATTATGGGTATGCACTGAAGAAAAAGCTAACAGGTGGGTTATGTACTGACTAGTAAAGAAGAGGAGTCAAACATAACCCAAGGTTTGTTTTGTTTTGTTTTTTGAGTAACTGAAAGGATAAGGGATATGAATTGGAAACCAGGTTTTGAAGGAGAGAGTGACACAATTTGGCAGTGTAAACAGTGAAGGGTATTTAAAGTCGTATTTAGAACAAGTGAAATAGCTCAAAACATTGATTAGAGCATCTAAGTGAGGCTTAAATGGGCCTAGCAGTTTTTTAAAGGAGCAATTTGTCATCGTATGACGCCTCACACAATACCTGTTTTTACATTTATTTATACTCTACTTCCAAAATTGGAGTGAAACTATGAATACCTAAAAAGCACAGACACTGTGAAAACAAGAAAGACAAGAATAAAGTTTTTTTAAAAAGAGAGTCAAGAATGGAGGTATATAACCAAATATTTTAAATATTTTACCCCAGGATGCTTATTTTGTCCAAAGATGGCAGCTGTGAGCAGCTTGGCAAAGTGCCACTAGCAAGCTTTAATTTCTCCTCCAGCTCAGTTATTGGCCCCTCCTTTTCTTTGTCTGCTTGCTAATAAATATTTATGTTTAGCCACATCTTACCTCTCTGCCACATGGTAGAGATTTGGGATTGGGAAGGGGATGCATATAGCTTCCTTTAATTCCAATCAACAGAGGCCAGAAATATTTACTTGACATGGTTGATCAGCCAAATTGTGAAGTGAGCATACAATGAAGACACAGCCAATTGAAACAACATATGAGCAAATGTAATTTGAAGTTCAGCCTTTTCTCCTGAAACCTTTGGGACTGCCCCTTCTATTGGTTACCTGTCATTGGTCACAGCACGAAAGTCCAACAAACACAGAACAACCTCTAAGCTTCTCTTAGGTTGATTTTAATAAAAGCCAAAACGTGGTCCCAAATGTGAGTTCTCATTCCTAGAAATGTAATTCAGTTTTGTGAAGAGGAATAAGGAAGACAAAGATGTGGGTGTGAGAAAGGTGGGATTTTTAGGTGCCGACAGTATGAAAGCAAGGGAGTAAAAACTCACTGCCACGAACACAAAGACCAGCACCTTCCACTGGGACGTTTGTGAGTCCCTATGCCATAGAGGAAATTCGTCTAGATACCAGAAAGACCAAAAGTCTAAAACATAGCTCAGAGCCTTTAAGGGAAGATAAGATAATAAAAATGTTAACAGGAACAAGAAAAATAAGAAGTTAACGGTATGGAACACCAATCAGAGAAAACTTGTAGGTAACCGTTTGAGTGTCTGTGCTCCTTTCAACCAGAGAGCTTTCCATTTCACCTGTGGAACAGAGATGACGTTAAAAAATTCATTTGATTTGAGCTATTAAAAAGGACAGAGCCAACTGAAATAAGAGTTTAAATGGATCGCCAAAAAGACCTCTTCAACCTTCAGCCCCTCCTACTCTGTTTTAGAACACTCTGTTCTTTCTGGGCTCTTATTTTCCACCAGTATTCCTTCTGCCCAGTAATATACTGAGCACCAAATATAATTTAAAAATCAGTGAGTGAGAGGTCAGGGAAAAAATGGACTCTCAACCAACAGATTGTGTCTTCTCCCTAGAAATCACTCTTGCAAGGAAGAACAAGAAAGAGACTCTTTAAAAATCACAATTTGAGGTGAGAAATGATTCCATTTAACTTTGGCTTGAGCTAGCTCTGACTTGTTTGTATTGTATTTTCTAAAGGTCCGGGATCAAAATCCATACATTTTTATTTTAATAAAATAAAATAAATAGGTAATTTAATTTTAATTGTTAAATAAACTAAAATAATGAATAAAGTAGAAGTCACATCCCAATGACTGTATTTCCTTGCTGTTTAATACAATTTCATTTTCTGGGCTTTAGTATTTGGAACCAGCAATTTGAAGGGCTGTGTTGCTAAGAGACCAAGTCCTAGATTGAAATCAGAAAACCAGGCCTCTGTTGGCACATCTGTTACTGATTGCATAGAACTTTGTGGAAATCACTTAGACATTCTGCACATCTTTTAGTTCAGAAAAATTATCTTTTTATCAGCTTCCCTGATAAGGTATCAAATATAAAATTTTATGGTAGAGCAGGAAACTTGGGAAAGTTAGTAGTAAGAAGAGAAAAAAATTTGGTTTAAAAATTCTAAGACTGTTTTGTCTGTGACATTGTGAGCCAGACACCCTGAGGCCTTCCTCTATGTTTTTGTTTAACTGCTTTATTAAGGTATAATTCACATACCACCCAATCATTCACCCTATCCCTAGGCAACTACCAATTTACTTTTAGTCTTTATAGATACGTCTATTCTGGAAATTTTCTATTAATGGGGTCATATAATATACAATCCCCTGTGACGGGCTTCTTTGCTTAGCATAATGCTTTCAAGGCTTGTCCATGTTATAGCATGCACTTCACTTTTATTATTGAATTCTATTCCAGCGTATGAATATATCGCATTCTGTCTATCCATTGATCAGTTGATGGACATTGGGGTTGTCTCCATCTTAGGCTATTATGAATAACACTGCTATAAATGTTTGCACGTGTGCATATGAACATATGCTTTCATTTCTCTTCGGTAAATATCTAGCATTTAACTATAAGAGGAACTGCCAGGCTATTTTCCAGAGCATCTGTACCATTTATGTTCCAATTTCTCCATATCCTCTCCAACTCTTATTGTCTGTCTTTTTTATTAGAGCCACCTTAGTGAGTATGAAGTGTTATCACATGGGGGTTTTGGTTTGCATTTCCCTGATGGCTAACAGTGTGGAATATCTTTTTATATCTTCTTTAGAGAAATATCTATTCAGATCTTTTTGCCCATTTTTAATTCAGTTATTTGTCTCGTTATTTTTGAGTAGTACTAGCTACTCTGTGTTTTTCCAAGTTGACAAGTCCTGTAACTCCTGGCACAGTTGGTTTTATTTGATGAAGAAAAGCATCCCCTTGCTCTCAGCAAGCCACCTTCTTCAGACTATACATTTTCCAGCACGAAGTCCCTCCATCTATAAACAAGGGTTCCCATGGTAAATTTAAGCTGGGGTTTCAGTCTAAGCAAAAATTAACATCTAGAGATGAATGAACTGACTTTATAGTGTCAGAAAATAAAAGCTATGCAGCCCATTACAGTTCCCTTATTTGCAGTAGAAGCGAGAGCACTTGGAGATAATTACTTCACTGCCCCAATATGTTTTAGATCTACTCAACTAAAGGGCATTTCGTGTGCTTGAAATAGGATCCGGTTTGTTTTAGATGTAAATGCCTCTTTCCCTGTATATTTTAATCTCTAAGGCATCTCAGTTCCTTTCAGAAACAGACATGACAAATCTTTGAAGTAAAAATACGGAGGGAAATGAAAAATGTACTTAACGTTCTTTATCGATTAAAGAAAAAGTCACTTTTGTTCCCTTATGGAAAGTGAGCACTATCCCTGAGAATGAAGTCTAAATCTACCTGTGGTGTGTTAAATCATCAAGGTCCAACTGTCTCCACCAACAAAGAAGAAGCCATAAAGTCTTTCAGAATGTGAGAAGGTAAAGAGTAGAAAAAGCTTTCGAATTACTGAAAGTGAGATGCAATAAATTCTATCATTCAGAGTGACCTGGGGCAGCATCTCTTCCCCAGTACCTGCCGGGGCCTTTGTTATATGGAAGTATCACACAGTATGCATTCCTTCCCTCTCCCATAAGTAAGGCCAGGCAAGAATTCAGATGAGATACAGATTGTTTTTTCAGATCAACATCCCTCCTGCCCCCTTCAACAATCATGGATTTAACACTATCTCTTCCAATTCCCACTTTCATCCCCAAGGTATTTTTGATTAAGTATCAGTTTAGCAGGTTATCCTCCATCTCTCCCACCCAGAAATATTTGCATTCTCAGTGAATATTCTGAATGAGGAAAAAGCTTTTATAACTAAAGGAATGTGTTCTCATGGTAGACTAGTATTCTTCTAGGAAAATTTTGGTTGACCAGTTGAACATTTTTCTATTTTTTCTGAAGATGGTAGCAGGTTATTTTTTATGGTCCCTCTCCAATTAGAGGTAAAAATATTCTGCATTTGTTTGCATGCATGGGTTTTTTCATAACCTCGCTTCATTGATTTGATCAAAAACTGCATTGCCAGTTTAATCACTCACTTAATTCATCCTGCTAAATCATTGGTGCTGATAAATAAGCTGGTTCCACACTTAATAGGGAATTTGCTGTCATGGACGATTGTCAAAAGAATATGTCAAATGCTATAGCAGGGTTTCAAAAAAAGAATGATTCCAAAAATATTTCTGAGCAATAAAAATGTAAATACCCTCTCAGCAGGACTACTTTGAAAACTCCAGCACTAATATTAGTGTTTAACTATTTGTTTAAAGTATGAGTCATGTTATAATCCAAATAAAAGTTTTGTAGGCATCAACTTTTGTTATTTTCCTAATGTAGAACATGGGCTGTTTGTGGCTGGCCTGAGACAAGTGAAAACACATCACAGCAGTTTTGATCAAAACGATCTCTTATTTTCTACAGCTTGTCTCCTGGCCTTTTGGAAAACAAAGTGGGCAGCTAACCAATCTGCTATTCTCTATGAGTAAATTGCGTAAAGAAAGGAACTCTAGGACAGGTTCTCCACTGACTATAAAGTTTAAAAAGGAGAGGATATGTTGCCTTCACATTGGTTTAATTTCCTGGTTGAAGATTTATTATTATTTCTTTAATGAATGGGCTTCTGGACTTTTTGAAACCTGAAAAGGTGTTTTTGAAAAATAATTACAGTCATAGAATGTAGATCACAGGGACAAAAAAATGAAAACTCAACTAGAAATATAGCCAAACTAGTATTTTTTAGAAGCTTAACTCTCATGTAAGATGCTTTCAGTTACAAGGAACAGAAAATTCAGTCTAAAATGGCTTAAGGAGGGCACATGTTGTGATGAGCACTGGGTGTTATACGTAACTAATGAATCACTGAACACTACATCAAACACTAATGATGTACTATACAGTGGCTAACTGAACATAAAATAAATAAACAAATAAATAAACAAACAAAAAATAAAGTTATTAATAACCGTTAAAGGAAAAAAAATGAAATGGCATAAGGAGAAAGGATATTCACTGGTTTAATGTAGACACTAGAGCTATGTCCATTCTCATTCTGATCCACTGAAAAATCAAAAGAAAGTCCAGTTCCCCCAAATTTTCAATTTGCAGATCTGAAGCTCTTCAACCCTGATGGGACAGAGCTGGTCATGTGCCCAAATCTAAGTCACCTAGTGTGGAGTTTGGAAAAATGTAGTTGGACTAAATTCAGAAGGGCCTTCTCAGGAGCTCCAGGTAATGTTAGTTCTCTCCTGCTTCAGTTACAATTCTTTAAGCTACTTGTAATAAAAACTCCATCTCAAATTAGCTGAAACTATATATAAACATATTTAGTATTTCACATAAGAAGAAGTTCATAGAGAGGACAATTTCCAAGCATGGTTAAAATGGATTCTGGCTTCTTTGCAATTTCCTTGGCTCTGCCTTCTTCAGTGAATTGGCTTTATTAAAATGCGGTAGTTTCTGGACTTTTCACATACTGCAAACCTACCCATGATATTTCAAAATGGCTACAATAGCAACTCGAATAACCCAGCAGGACAAAGAGAAAGCTTTAACTTCAAAGATGAAACAACAGGCTTTTCCTTAGTATGGTTGAGCCAGTTTAGGTCATATGTCAACTCTCATCCGATATCAGTCATCAGGAGAATGCCTTAAACTCTTCTGCTTAAAGCTGAGGTCCTTAATTGGATAGGCAAGCAGGATTAACACAATTGGTTTAGAATTGGTAGCCACTTTGTGGCTGGGGATGGGATTGCCTTCCCTGAGAATGACACGGCACATTGAGAAGGCTGAACACTTGAACACAATTTGAATTTTGTAAGAAAGAGGAAGAATAGGTGGTAGATATTTAGCCAACAGTGGTCAGTACACACCTACACCCCACTGTCAGGAAATTCAGGGAAGAGAGGGTGATTGACAGGGAATGCGAAGACAAATCATCCCTGTGACAAGGCTGTTTTCTTCTTTTAACATTTGACTGATAATGTGAATAAAAACTTACCTGGGTAAAACATGGTAACTCAGAAGTACCATTCTAGAAATAATTAGATTTCAATTTCAAGAAATATTCAAAGGAAACCACTTACCTGATTTCAATTTTGAACATGGATCTCGCAGAAGCAATACTGGGATGCATCATCCATGGGGGAAAGGAGAGATGAAAATGGAAATAGGAGTTACATAAATTAATTACATGCGCATTATGGTCCTTAAAGTTAGTAACGATATTATCATTTGAATTACTATTTCTTTATTATAATCATTATCATCAGTTTCGTTCCTGTTCCTAAGATATCAAAACCTTGTTCTCATAAGTGACCATCTTTCCCCTTTTGGAACACTGTGATAAAATGAGGATAAATAAATGAATCAGATGAAAGAAGGGGCAGACCCTTGGCCACTTAGACCTCTCCACTACCCTCATCTTGTCACTTCTTTTCCTTGATTCTGATGATTCCTGAGAAGGGACACTGGGACAGAATTTGAGAATTCTGAGGACGTTGAGTGTTTTCTTTTTGAATACCAAAAAACTCTGAATAAATCTCCAGTTTCGCTGCATTCAGTCAACACTGATGCCCCTTCTAGATGAGCATTCTTTTATCCAGTTTGTTTTCTGGTTCTTAAAAGAGAAACTTCCACTTCCCACGAGCACTTGTTCCCTAACACAACACACTGACTGGACATACCGCAGTCTCCCCTTACCCATGGTCTCAGTTACCTGAGGTCAACCAAGGTTTGGAAATGGATGATCTGACAGGATGTCAGAAGGTTAATAGTAGCCTAATGCCACGTCACATACCTACGTCATTCACCTCGCTTCATATCACCACATAGGTGTTTTATCATCTTACATCATCACAAGAAAGGTAAATACAGTACAATAAGATTTTGGAAGAAAGATCACATTCTTATAACTTTTATTACAATATATTTTTATAATCATTTTATTGTATCATTTGTTAATGTTTTAATCTCTTCTGTGCCTAATTTCTAAATTAAACTTTATCATAGATGTGTATGTATAGGAAGAAACATAGTATATATAGGGTTTAGTACTATCCACTTCCAGGCATCCACTGGGGGTCTTGGAGTGCAGTCCCTGCAGATAAAGGGGAACTACTATAATAGACCCTGAAGCAAAGAGGACAAAACAACCAAGAAGTTCATTTCTCAAATCAGAGCAGATTTCAGTTCAGAAGTTCACCATCCTGTCCCTGGGTCCCTTCTTTTCTCCACTGATCAGCTTCTTTTCTGACAAAGGAAGAACAGGATTAGAATAAGGGAAACTATAAATGGATGATAAACCCTGACTTCCTATGAATACTTTATAGACTGACCTAATTTACTTAAGGAGTTAACAGAGGAAGGCATTGAGTATAATCTTATCAATATGTAATAGAGACACTGGAATTCAGAGAACCAAGACTTTCTGTTCTAAGTTCTTGTTCTATTATTTTGTTATTTAGTGATGGCTATTTATTGGATAAAACCAGTTCAATGGTGGAAAAATTAGATTGGTCTACTTGTAAATCCACTATAGTCAAATATTAGTCTCAAATATAGTCCCTTTAAATTAAAGAAAAGAAAGAAAATCAAACTAGCACTTATTACACTCCAGATACTACGCTAGGTAGTGTTTTTATTTTTCTTCATATCCCCATTTGACTGAAATCCATGATTTTCCTAATGTCTTCAACAGAGCAAAGTATTCTGCCATGAATTACCAGGTAAACAGAGCCATCAATTTTGGTGAAGAAAGGAGAAGACAAGCACAGTTATTAAACACCCAGTCTGCACTTGGCACTGTGCAAGGCAAATACATACAATATTTCACTCTCCCTATTTAACAGACAAAAAGAAATCAAGACCCTCACACCTTTGAGAGTATGCTGAAAGCCGCACATCTGTACCTGGAGGAACAAGAAGCCAAAGCCAGTTGCTCGGACGCCCATCCTCACGTCTCTGTGCCACACAACAATTGCACTAATGGGCACCAGGCTAACACAGAGGTGTTCTTACTGGAGTGAAGCTGTTAGTAATAAGGAATACCAGTTTTTCAAAAATACGAGGCGCATAGGCACAATTAAAGACAAGAACAGGGGAAAGGCATACCTTTCTATGTAAATTGAGGAAGGTGCGATATCCCGTCCCCCACTAGTGCGTGTTCCCAGGGTGCTGTGCCTGGAGCCCAAGGGTTTCTGGGAAAGTAGTTTCCAAAATGTTCCACTGCCTTCATTTTCACAAAGTAGATATGTAAACTACAAAATAGTAAACAAACTCTGAATCCTGCAGACACATGTCCTTTCTCTGCATTCTCTTTTTTCCCTGCTTTAATTTGACACTCTGTTTGATTTGGCTAGCATCTGGCATAAATGTGTGAGTAAACATAACCAGTAGGTATGTATCACAAACAGTCCTCTTTTGTGAAATGCACACTACTTCTACGGTCGAGCTATTATCAATGTATATTTATTGTGAATCAAAGATTTCAGTTTTTCTCTTTCCATTTATTTTTTTTTAATTTAATTTAATTTTATTATGTTATGTTAATCACCATACATTACATCATTAGTTTTTGATGTAGTGTTCCATGATTCATTGTTTGCGTATAACACCCAGTGCTCCATGCAGTACGTGCCTTCCTTAATACCCATCACCGGGCTAACCCATCCCCCCACCCCCTGCCCTCTGAAATCTCTTTCCATTTAATTAGTAAGTATGACACTGAGCTCCTCTACTGGCTAGAGTAAAGGTTGTTCATGAAACTAATCAGTACATGTAACTCTTACTAAAGTTTGCCTTTCCATGGCTGTAAACAGTTTATCACCTCATTATTCAGAGGCTTTTGTCAAAGTTCTAGTTTCCTCCCCTGTGGAGAATTCCTTCAGTCAATCAGCCTGACAGCGTCTTTCTTTATGACTACAAATGCAGCAGGGTAAAAATAATTGCATGTCAGAACAAAAGGAAACTTTCCATTGCCCTCATCTTGTCAAAAAAAGTACTTGAACTGAATTTTGAAAACCAGCACATGATTTAAAAAGTGTCCCTTTTTGATATGCCTTTTTCTTTGCCTTTGATCTATTAAATTTGTTCAAAAAGAACAGCATACAATATTCAGGTTTTCAGCTGGTTATGTTAATGAATAGTTCGTGGATTTCCTAAATTCTCTAGGTTTTATTTTTCAAATTTTCTCTTCAAGATGAATTTTCAAATTCTATAAATAGCTACTCTCAGCCAGCTATTTGCCAAGCATTCTCAAATATTTCTGCAAATAGCAGAAAAAATTTTTTCTTATAAATAATCCAGTGCAGCCATGATTGAATGAAGATGAATTTTAAATTAAAGCAACAATAAAACTAAAAAAAAACTCAAAGAACTGACAAAAGTTGTTTTAAAGCATGAAAGTTTGCGATATAATCCTTAGTTTAACAAATCTTCAAACGGTTAAGCAAAATAGTACTGGCAATCTTGATTTCCAATTGGTTTCTTTTAATTCATTTTCTTAACTAATCTGTTTTTCCTCAATTTACTAGGAGTTTCCCTAATCTGGGATCCCTCATCTCTCCCACACTCTCCTTGGATATGCCAGATAATTCTACAGGTTCGACCATCATCTCTGTGAAGAGATTTCCCAAGTCTATAGCCCTGGGTATATTCATCAAGGGCTTTTCAACACCACTCTGTTCAGGTGACCAACTCCCCCCCCCCCCCTTGACTCTGAGGATATCCCCTCATTTTATGTTCACTGCAAGACAAAAGTTTGGTGTGAATACGTAGCGCAAGATAATTTTCTTCTCCTCATATGTATCTTACAAAAGCAAAAAGGTGAATAAAAAATGCAAACTCTATTTTCTGCAACACTAGAAGGGAGATGACATTTGAGAACATAAAATTATACCTCCGTGGTGCTGAGAGCCTCAGGCTTTTTGTCGATGCTGTCCGGGGAGAACGGCCGAGGCTGAGATAGCAGGAAGGTAGAGACTGTGGCACGAATTCACTTCCTGTGACTAATGGGCTCAACTGGAAGTGACAATTCTATTTCCTTGCATCAAATGGAGCTGCGGGGCCAGGAGAAGGACAGGATGGAGCTGAAACGGAAGGCCCACAGAGAAAAGATACCTGACGTGTCTTCTATCACCATCTTGTCAGGATGCAAACTACAGGCTGGACAAGGCCGTGTAAGAAATTGCGCTGAGGTAGGAGCTCAGCTTCTGGCCTATCTGCCTATAACTTTTAGTTAATGGAAAGTTTTGCTTTTAACTTGGAGAATATGGTTCTGTTTGGTCTCTGTGGATAATGAATTAAACACATGAGAAATCAGCCATAGTAAAGGGACGTCCCAGAGCCACCAGACTGTGGTGGGATTTAAAAGGCTGACTCCCAAAGATCATCCTTCATGAAAACCTGTCTCTTTTTGTCTGAAGCCTTCTTTTTAGGGTAGATTGTGTCTGCGCAGAGGTGGCCAAGGAGCAGCCCTTAGGTTCAGCTGGATCACATTTCCCATGTGTTTTAAACCTGTTAAGTCATAATGCCTTTAAGTGGGACATGTATTTTCCAGTTGATTGCAAATGCCACCAGCCCCTGTTACCATGTTCCAACAGCTCCTCACATTCCCCTTACCTTCCCGGCCACCCAGGACATTTAGATTTACCCCCCCTCCCTCCCTTAGGTCGAGGTACTGTCTGCAGAAGAGAATGTCCAATGCGTCACTGTCTGATCCTATCTGCAGAAACTACTGGGTCACATATACTTTCTCCTTTTATGAATGTATTCGCTCAGCATCACTGGGCCTGCTCTGAGCCAGGCACACTCTGCTAGATCCTTCAGGAGATACCGATGTGTTTGAGACATTCTCCCTAGCTCTACAAGTTTAGAATCTAGTGGGGGAGGCAAACGTGTCGGCTTCCAGAATGAAACTGCTACAATTGAAGGGCTGGTCACCGAACAGGGAGAGGGAGTAGAGAGGGAACTTGGCCTGTAGAATGGAGGATCATTCGTATTTGTTGTCAGAACTTCAACTCAGTGTAGTTAGTGGAAGAGCCATGTGATGAGATGAGGCTGGGACCCATTCCCCCACTGCCTCAGTCCGTGAGAGGTGACAGTGATAACTTCATTGAGTGTCTCCCCATGAGAGAATGGACGTTTGATGACTATATAAAACTTAAACGTGTTCTCTGCCGTCTGTTCATTTTCAGGTTTTCTATCACTCAGTTTCAGGCTGAGCTGTATCTGTTTTTGTTTTGGTTTTGGTTTTAAGATTTTATTTATTTTTTTGACAGAGAGAGACACAGCGAGAGAGGGAACACAAGCAGGGGGAATGGGAGAGGGAGAAGCGGGCTTCCTGCTCCGATGTGGGGCTCCATCCCAGGACCCTGGGATCATGATCTCAGTGGAAGGCAGATACTTAACCAACTGAGCCACCCAGGTGCCCCACGAGCTGTATCTGAATACAAATTACAGCTCATCTTTCCAGCCTCGGTGTCTGCTCAATAGACAGGCAATGAGAAGCACAAATGTAATCTTAAATTTTCTAGTAGCCACATTAAAACGGTTAAAAGAAACAGATAAAATTAATAATAGATCAAGCTATTATCATTTCAGCATTGAATGCACATGAAAAATGATGAGATCTTTCGAATTCTACTTTTTACACTAAGTCTTTGACATCTGGTGTGTATTTTACACTTAGGACACAGCTTTGTTTTGGACGAGCCTCGTTTCAAGTGTTCCGTGATCTTGTGCCCCAGTGACTGCTGTCTTGGTCAGCACGGACCTAAATGTCCTTAGAGCTTCTCCATATACCTTGGAGCATGCATGGGTGTTACGGGAAATAAAATGTTAGACATAAATAATCTGACTACATTATTCCTCTAATGTTTGAGGTTTGGGAAACAACATATTTCCTAGCTGAACATATTCTCTTTCTTTTTTTTTTTCAAATAGAAAATCGCTTGCAGTGGTTCTTTCATAATTGTGGCTGTTCAGCTGCCCAAGACCCTATTTCAGTAAGATGTTGCCATTTTCACCATAAGGCAAACCCCTAAGCTGGGAAGAAAACTGATTTTCTCATAAATAGTTGAAATTGAGAAGCCTAGTATTTTCACTTAAAATCTTGTGGTGTAATAGAATACCTATGTAGATTTCATTTGAGGAACTTCATCTGCCTGCAAAGAAATTTTGCACTCAATTAGACAAATAGTCCTCGTTTCTTTTTTTTTTCTTTTTTATTTCCATGATTATTATCAAAAGCTGATTCATGAACTAGATGTAAAAAGATTGATCCAAGTTAGGAGATAACATCAGCCTGGCCAATGACAGTTTTATGAACTTTGAGTGATTGCGTTTTATTTTCCTGATCATGTACCACCTGCCTTTATTTTTGTCACTCTGTGCTCATTCTTATCAGTGCACACACTACCTGAGTGCTCTGTACCTTCTGTAAGTAGAAAAATGTTTGGAAGAGTCCTTTGGGCTGTTTACTAAGGTGACACATGGTTCTTATATTAATGCTCTGGATACATAAATAATAAATCTATTAGCCAGTCACATATTTTTAGACCTAAGGCATGTCAGACACAGTTATCTTAACAAACTTATCTATCTCCCTCAGAGGCAACTTCACTTAGCTGTCCCACTTAATGCAGTCTCCAAAAGGGACGTCTGCTAAGAAAGAGTACCAAGAAGGTGACCAGATGTTTCTCCAGCACGCTTACAGAACAGCTTCCTAGAAACCACTGTAGGCAAAGCTAAACTATGTCAGTGACTTTAAAATAAAAACTCATGTAATCCACATCACAACCTTATGAGATGAAGGGCGTATTATAACCCCGAGTTTTACAAGTTGGGAAACTGAGGCACAGAAATGCTAAGGAACTTGCCCCATCACCTATCGCTGGTAAGGATTTGGACCAGGCATTCAGGCTCCAGAGGCTGTGCTCTTAACTGCTACCCCATACCACCCTTTCCACCGATATGTGTAAGCAAACCCACATCATTCCCAGCTTGCTTTCTGCTGAGCCTAAAAGGAAAACAGGACCACGTAATTGCATCAAACACACAGGAAATACTTTATTAGCTCCCAAATGGAGAATAGGGTAGAGTAAAAATATTTCAGTAGTAATCCATGGCTCTTCTCAATGAGCCCACTCGGGCACTCGTGGCCCCCCAGTCGTGGTAGCGCCGGTAGTCCCCCGGTCTCAGCAGGTACTGCCGCCCCCGGTAGTTGGGCAGCTCGTAGAGGATCCAGCTGCCCTCCAGCACGTGGAAGGAGTGGATCTCAGTGAAGTGGAAGCGGTCATGAAGCGAGGAGCAGTCCTCCGTGATCTCTACCATCTGGCCTCTGTAGTCCTCTAGCTCATAGATCCTGATCCTGTGCGAGCTGGTCTGTGGGTTTGGCAATCAGCAGATGAGGAAAAGTCAGAAAACCTAGCCCTTCGCAACCAGCCACACACCCCACAGGGGGATTGGACATCTCTTCATCTTTTCTTTATCAAAAGTGACCAAATTAAAGGAGACTACCAATACCAGGGCTGCTGTGTACAGTTGGATAGGTTGTATACTGCAAAACTCAAAAAAAAAAAAAAAAAAAAAAACCAAAACCACCATTCACATAGACCATGATATGGATGAATATGTGAATGGTGCTCCCTAGGGTTTTTTGGGAGGGCACAACCTTATGCAGCATACACACTGGATCCATTTACTACCATTCTTAAGTAACAATTTGCATACAATTGTTTTGCTCTATCCTTCATGGACTTTTGGTGGTCCGGGGTTCTCCTTGGATGATATAAAAATAATTACATATTAAAATAAAAAGACAAACATATCGCTAGCAAAAGGCGTTATTTTGAATCTTGAGAGCGTTAGAAGAGGCGAGGGAGAAAGGAAGTCAGATTGCTTTCCGGAAAGCGAGGCACAGAGGCTCTGGGGTGGTTCCTTAGTCTCTTCTGCTTTAAGCCCTGCTACTCTAACATCCTGGAAAGCAAGAGCCATCACAGAGATGAGGTCTCTGTTCTCAGCTCTAACGTATGCGCAAAACAGTTTTAGGTCATTAATAAAAAGGGAAGCTCAAGATCATGAAGGAGGCCTGCGCAGGACCAAGGGAGTATACAACCTTTAGAAAAATGGAAAGTTAGGCTGTTTGTCCTGAGCAAATCCTGCCTGTCTTTCCTTGAGCGCTTGCTCTTCTTTGATCTGCCTTCCCAGAGGGTGCCCAGTGTCTCAATGTCTTCCTGCTCCCACCACTGAGCGCTCTTTAGAAGTTCTCACAAGCAGTCGTCCTGCAGTATGAAAGACTGCTAATAAGGTATCTCCCACGGTTGGGAAAGGACCCACATGTACATCATTTAATTTGGCCTTCACAGCAGCCCGGAGCACGTGGAGCAACCATTCTAGCCTTTTCTTCTTTTACGAGAAGCTAATGACTGGAGCTTTAAGTCTGTAATTAGAAAAGTCCGGACGGGGAAGGAGAAGCCCGAATTCTCAGGCTCCTCGTGCTCGTCTGGGTCCATCAAGGCATTACACCCCCTGAGGGGGTTTCACACTTCGCAGAAGTGGTACATTTTCCAGGGGACTGTGTCATAGATTAGAGAATCCCCAACTGTGGGATTTCAGGCTGCTGGGGCTTGATTTGGGGAACAGTGGTTCTGCAGAAGCTGCCAGAATCACCTTGCTGGTTACTTGTTCTGACTGAACAAAAACCGGAACTTGATGTTCATCATCATAATAGTTAATATTCAGGGGAAGTGGTAGCTCGCCTTGTGCTAGGTACCCTCCTTTCATCTTTATTCCAACCCTATGAATTAGCTACTTTTATTGCCCATTTTACAGATGAGGAGAGAGAGAAACAGCCCAAGGAACTAGCCCCAGGCCACCTGATGAACCGGTATCAACACGCTGCTCCTTCCTCACCTGGGCCATGGACCCCGGGAATTACTGCATTTCTTTTCCCCGGTAGAGGTGAGTTGAATTTTAGCAAAGCAAAATAAACTTTTAAATTAAAAGCATTGCACCACATTTTCAGTGTTAGAAAACCCTAGAGATATTCACAAAGGAAAGGAGAACATAGTTAGAGCCTGCAGCAGAAGGCGGCCACCCCGTAGTCTGAATGCCACATCTGGAGCGCGGGGGTGGCGGGAGGGCCCAGCAGGAGCCGGGGAGCCAGACTCACGTGGGGGATGAGGCGGCAGGAGCGGACCGAGTCGCTGAGGCCCAGCCACTGCTGGTAGTCGGGGTATTCCCCACGCCGCAGGAAGTACTGGCTGCCCGCATAGTTGGGCTGCTCATACAGCATCCAGCAGCCGCTGTCCACGCGGATGGAGTTGCAGCGGCTGAAGTAGGGCTGCAGGTTCGGGTGGTCACTGCTGCACTCGTAGCAGCGGCCCTGGAAGCCGCGGTCCTCGTAGAAAGTGATCTGCAAGGCAAGGGAGGGAAAGGCTCAGAGGCCTGGCCCCCAGCCCCGGCGTGCGGGGCCCCCTCCCGGCCTGCGGCTGCGCTGGGCTCACCTTCCCCATGGCTGGTGGATGGAGGTCAGTGATGGGCCGCCCTGGCGCGCGCGACTATATAGCAGGAGGGTTGCTGCGTTGGCAGGAACAACACAAAAGGGGCCCGCGGGGTGAGGAGGGGATTTTCTCTCTCTTTTTCTACATAATGACTGCGGGGGTGGGGTGGGGGACTTATTGTATGTTTTTTCTTAGACTCGCCAGTGTTTTCGAATTGATGACCCGCGTTAAAACTGTCACTTGGTGCCTCTGGGGCCTTTAAATGAAGCCTATTTAGGAATTTGGAACTGAGCAAAAGCCCTTAACTGAGTTAATAATTGCAATGAAATATTTTAGTTATCTTTTTAAACTTCAAGACGATCTAGAGCCAGGTAATGACTGAGTCTGAGGTCAGAATGGACCCCAGCATAAGACGTTTCCATTTGAGAGCATTTTCTTGGTGTGAGAATCTGGAGCATGGGGAAGAACCTGCCTTCTCCATAGTACGTTTAAAGTAAGATGGGATTTCTCTGTAAGAGGAAGAACCTCTCCATGACCCTACGGGCTGACAAGTGGGTACAGCAGATATTGTTAACACTTGAGGAAGGGTGATGGGGCATTGGCCCTTGAGGAAGCCGGGTTTAGGCACCGGCTTCCACTCTGCTCCCTGGAGACTGGGCTGGACCAGGGTCCTCTCCAGGGCCTCAGCTGGGGTGCCTCTCACTGCACAGGCGTGGAGACCCACTTTTGAAATTCATGAGGTGACTCACTGGTGGTTGCCACCCACAGGGTAACTTTCTACTTAACTAATAATTTTGTTAAGTGCTAAGCTTATTTGTTTGGATCTAGCTGCTAGTTAACGTGCAAATGTAACAAAATTTTAAACCCTACAATCTTATGAAGCCTCTGCCTTCTCTACCTTTCCCCTCCCTGGGCAAGCCCTGCTTGCTTGGCTGTTAAGGCTCTGACTCCAGAGGCTGGAGTCTTCTTTCCTCTCCAGCAAGATCAACCCACCCTCCCCCAGCAGCTCCTGGTGCCCTATTCTCTTTAAAGCAGGCTTTCCAACCTCAGCACTATTTGACATTTTAGACCAAAACGCTCTCTGCTGTGGGTAGCTGTCCTGTACATTGTAGGTAGGATATTTAGCAACATCCCTGTGTGTTACCCACTGGATGCCAGGAGCACTCCCCTCCCTCCTTCCCCACGTTATGACAACTGAAAATGTCTTCAGATATTGCCAAACATCCCTGTGGGGGACAACCCCACCCTCCCTCATTGAAAAGTCCTGGTCTAAAAGTGCTAGCCACATGCCTAACCTTCTCACCATTGGCTACCCCACTGCATGAACAGGATGGTGTGTAGGCTGTCAGGAACTGTAGGAATTCCTCAGAGATGCTCTGGGCTCACTCAGACAGCAAGTAGAAGGGAAAGGCGGAGTGCCCCTGATCTTCTTTCCCCACTTCAACCAGAGCATTTCACTTGTATCTGTTTTATATAAACCTTATTTGAAAACAGAGGCTTTTTACTAGGTAATAATAATAAAAATAAATAAATATTTGAAAACCATTGGTTTTAGGTATTGTGACACAATGCCCTTTAAAATGCAAATACCTTGGGGCACCTGGGTGGCTCAGTCAGTTTAGTGGCTGCCTTCTGTTCAGGTCATGATCCCAGAGTCCTGGGATCAGGCCCTGTACCAGGCTCCCCACTCAGCGGGGAGCCTGCTTCTCCCTCTCTTTCTGCCCCTCCCCCAGCTTGTGTGCTCTCTCCCTCTCTCTCTCCCTCTCTCTCAAATAAATTAATAAAATTAAAAAAATAAATAAATAAAATGCAAATACCTTACCTACTAACCACAGTACATAATAAAATTGACATCCTTTTATGTATCAGTGTAAATGGATTTCCCAGGATGGCTAGCTAATTCCTTGTGAAAAGATCTTGAGAGAATGAAACATAGGCCTGATAGATTTTGTTGTGATAAAGTCTGGAAACATTGGATCATGGCACCATGCCAAAGAGAGCAGGAATGAGGTGGATACCACATGGAAAGTTCTGGACAACCAGAGATTAGCTTATGAACAGTGGGCCCAGGAAATGGGGTTTGAAAAGCTGGCAAAGAGAATGTGCTAAAACTGGGCTGGGACAAATTCACAGTCTGGTCCAGAAGCTGATTTCAGTTTGGGGCTCTGGTTTGAAGGTTTTTAAATGGTCCTTTATGCTCATTATTTGAAGATGAAATTAGGGATTTATTGGTTTGTTTATTTTTCTTAACTCGTTGAGGATTAAGTCAGTTATTCGTATGCTTTTTAAATTTCAACTTTACCCTCTATCTTCTGACATGCAAAGCTTAGAGCTGAGTAGATTCCTTTTTAACTAAAACTTTCCAGGAGACTGAAAATGAATAGCATCAGTTTATATATTAGTTAGGAAATCAGGTGAAAGACTTTATTACTGTATGATCAGAAAAAGACAAGTAGTGTGGAGACACTGGGCACAAACCTTAGCAAGAATATAATGTTTCATCCCACCTGCCCCCAAAGTTGGCACTTGAGTTTTATCTCCAGTCTTTTTGGGAAAAAAACAAAACACGAAAATCAGTCCACTACAAAACAATGCAGAGTAAAATGGGAATTAAGCGCTGTAAAATAAAGCATGCAGTACTAAGTACAGCAAGAGAATATGAAAAACTTGAATGACCAGGCTCTTTTTCTAAAGGCTTACAGCATGTTTTCCCAAAAAGATGTGGTGAACTTTCTTCCAACTGACTGCTTTATTATTTGAGCCTTTTGATCAGTGTTTATGTTCCCAAAACAAGCATCAAATAATGAATTTCCTAGTAATTGTATTCTTTCCTGAAGTATTTTTAAGGCCTCCTGAGGATTAAATATTAGAGCCAACAAATTATATTTCTACTGTAAATCATAGGCTATACAATGAAATTCTGTAATTGACTTTGTTTCTGTAAGAGGCAGCGGCAGTCCCCCAACACTGATCACAGAGAAGTACCAAGGTTCTCAAACGAGCTATGCCGAGAAATACCAAGTACTATTAGCCTGAACAGTAATCAGTTGAGGCAGGAGTGACTCTCACAGATATCGTTTATCAAGATCTTACAAACCATCTGCAATTTAATATAGCTATTTGCTTTTAGTAAATTTGTAGCATTCATGCTAATAGCAGAACATAATTTAAAGACAATTCACCCTTGATCAGTTTGTGATAGCAGATGTAAAACACAGACTATACAAAACTTGGGTAAAAAAATCCACCAGCATGCTGAAAGAGATGCTAAAAATAAAGTAAAATTTCCAATTTTAAGTCAGGAAGAAAAAGAAGAAGAGGTACATTGCATCCAATGGATTTAAAGATATTTGAATTCTAAATACATCTGTGATTATATATTATATATATAAATACTGAAAAAAATTCTGACCCCATAATGCCTGAGGAGAAAATAGTTACAACTAAAGATGTAAGATTATTTTTCCTATTTTGAAGTTGCAAAACTATTTTTTTTTTCCAATGGATTGAAATGTAATACATTTTAAATATCTGATTTCAAGTAATTCAATAAAACCGAGAGAAAAG
The DNA here is from genome assembly GCF_004348235.1 of Phoca vitulina. NCBI lineage: Eukaryota > Metazoa > Chordata > Mammalia > Carnivora > Phocidae > Phoca > Phoca vitulina. The sequence goes on from NW_022589704.1 coordinate 27,160,601, forward strand.
AAATTTAAAAAATACTCAGGGAGCAAGATTGCTGAATATTTTTTATTGGAAAAAAATTTAGCCATTACCTTTCTTTACCAAGGAGTCACTAACTGTTAAGCCAGGAACAATAGCACACTTCTGACTAAAAAAAAAAAAAAAAAAATTAAGGCCTAAGCAAAATAAAAACATACGCCAATGAATATTACAAAAAAGTCATGATTCTTATCTTGCCTTCCATTTTTTTGTGCTGTTGTCATTCATGTCTAAGAAACATCAGCCCTTTGACAGAATATAAATAAGAAAATCAAATAATACTGTAGCCCAGAAGAAATCTTTGTCAATTGTTTTCTTTTTCCTCGAAGAGTTTTTGTATGTCAACATTAAATGAGTATTATGTAAATCAAGCCTCAATAAAATAGTCTGCATATTTTTTCTGAGAAGGAAAATGAAAAAAATACTTATATAGTTGGCCTAGATATCTAAAAAATAGCAGAGGTTTTTTTTTTTTATTTGTTTGTTTACAATAGGAAAACTCAAAATATATTGGCTGCTAGAACAGAAACTTCATACAGCATTCTAAAATTAAGCAATGCTGGCTGCTAAAACCCCACAACAGAACACATTCTTCTTCTTACTCAATGACACTATATTTGAAAACATATAGGTTGTGATGTATACTAATATAATGTATAACTAAAATACATTCCGTATATAATTAGAGCTATGGTAGTAAGTAACTCGCAAAATCTCTCTGGTTTCCTTTTTCTACAAAATGAGGGTGCTCAGTTTAGAGATTCCAGAGACTTTAGAGGTCATCTGTAACACGTAAAATTCTATTCATCACTAAACAAGGAGAGATAAGTATCAGCAAGTGCAAAATAGCAAGACTGGTTTTACAATTCTTTTTTATTTTAAACTGAAAATTAGGATACCAAACAAAAGATAGGCTAGACTTGCTGTTGTTTTCTCAGATTATTATTTAGTTTAGCAGATAAATTAACTGTTCATTCATATGCAAATGACCTTAACAGGGAACTATTGATCCTTAGAGAAATTTATTTCAAAGACTACTATCATCTTAATGTCGAGACAATTAACTCACCTTAAGAACATAAAAAGAACATAAAGCAGCAGCTAAAATAATTGAATATTTCTTTCCACAGTCCCACTCTAGTTAATACCTAATTTCTAAAATCTGTCTTAAACATTGTCTTCTTCCTATTATTTTTAAATCATTTCCATCAGGACAAAGTACACCTCAACTCTCTAAACTGGAATTAAATCGCCATCATTACAAAACTTTCTCAACAGAGAAGTTAAACTTTATTCTTTTACTATTATGATTCAGAAAGAAAAGTTTACTCTTACTCAATGTTTATACGATTCTTTGCCCAGTACCATTCTAAGTGACTGGAATATATCACTGCACAAAATATGCAGAGATCCTCACCTTCTCGAATTTTATTATAGCCAATGGAGTTAGATTCTGAAAGTAGACAAAATAACTAAATTATTTTTTTAAATTTCTTTTTAAGTAGGTTCCATGCCAAATGTGGAGCCCAACATAGGGCTGGAACTCACAACCCTGAGATCAAGACCTGAGCTGAGATCAAGACTTGGACACTTAACCGACTGAGCCGCCCAGGTGCCCCACTTAAATGTGATGTGTTATGTGAAAGCTGGTTTTCCACACTGGATGGCAGGATCATGAACGAATATTGTCCTTCTGGGAGCTCCTATAACCATTGAACCTGCTTTTTTCTGTAGTTGATTCAGCATTATGAAATATTCTTATGCCACTCTGTTGTCTTTTTACCTCCCTAGATTCTGGTAAAAAAGCTACTACCATTCCTATGTTTATTCCTCAGGATAAAATGTGTCTCTTTTCTCTGATGGCATTTAAAATTTTCCTTTATTTTTTGGTTTCAGCAATTCAATTACTTTATGCCTTGGAGTGGTTTTACTTTTGTTTATTCTGCTTCAGGGTCATTGATCTTCTTGGATCTGTACATTAATAGTTTTCATTAAATTGAAAGTTTAAGTCGCAATTTTTTCTAATATCTTTTATACCTATCACCTTTTGGGATCCCAAGAAAACACTTATTAGACTGCTTGATATTGTCCCCCAAATTACTCAGGCTCTATTTTTTTCAATCTTATGCCTCCTTGCACTTTATTTTAGCATACTTTATATTGCCATATCTTTGAGTTCATTGATCTTTTCTTCTAAAGTATCTAATATACTATTGGTCCCATCCAACGCACTTTTCATTTCAGATACAATATGTTATATCTCTAGAGGTTCCCTTGAGCCTTTTTTATAACTTACATTTTTCTACTCTTTATGTTCATTTTTCTCTACCATCTTTAACTTATAGGACACATTCATAATAGCTCTTTTTTAAGTATCTGTGTCTGCAATTCCATCAGTGCTATTATTTCTGGGTCTGTGTCCATTTACTGGCTTTTATTATAATTATAAATCATATTTTCCTGCTTCATAACATGCCTAAAAATTCTTGATTGGATGCCAGACATTGAGAATTTTATATTTTGGTGATGGTTTGTGTGTGTGTGTGTGTGTTCATTTGTTTTGTTTTTTTACATTCCTTTAAATAATCCTGCTCTTTGTAGTTATGTTGCATGAGTCAGGTCAGTTAGAACCTTTAAAGGAACATTTAAAGGATTACTTTTAAGCTTTCTGAAGACTGTACCTCTGCTGTATATTATGCCTTTTTTTTTTGCTCTGTCTGATGGGAACAGGAACTGTAATTCTTCCTGTGTGATATTGGAAATCCTGTTGGCCCTTAGTTACAAAGTGCCTACACAGAAATTTGAATTCGTGTAGGGCTTAGCACAAACTGAATATTAAGGTGCATTATGTGCAGGATCTCACTGATTCTGACAAAACTTTTTTTTTTCCATTTTATAGATAAGACTAAAGCATTGTTGTATTATATTAGTTCATATAGTTGTTCTAAGGATTTGATGTGAAAATAATCTAGTAAATTGCCTAACTCCTAGGTACTCCAAAGCTTCTCCTATTGTCATTGATTATCCAAGTTAATGGCCATGCAGCCAATTTAGAGAAGTGTCTTCCATGATTTGAGTAAATATCCAAATAGAGACTTCATCACCTGAAGAGCATCAGGCAAGAGCAGGGGGAGTCTCCCATTGTCAGTGGAGCTTATTACACTAAGCACATTTATCCACCCAGCAGACCCAGTATTCTAGAATATGATTTTCATTTTTATGATGAACTGTTGCAAGTGAAATTGAGAATTTTCTGGTCAGGGACGTCGGAAGTTCCTCTAGTGCCTCACCCTCTTGCGCTTTTGGAAGTGTGCATGTACCTTAGCTTAGGGAGATGATTTTCCCTTTTTAAACTCTTGTGAAGAATTCTCAAGTTCCTTTGGTAAAACATTTGATACCTTATAATAGTTTAGGTCAGGGAACACCTCCTTGAGAGTCAAACTTATTTTTTCCATGTTCAGTAGAAAGAGACCATATTGATATGTGCCATTTCAGAATTAGAAAGGACTTTGGAAGTTATTTGGATGAAAGTTCTTATTTTGCAGATGAGGTCCAGAGAATTTGTATCAGAATCCCGACCAGATGTCCAGACGACCAGATGTTGGTTTTCTTTAGTTTTAGTTCAATGCCCTTTCCAATATGTTATTCTGTCTCCTTATAGCTAAACAGAGCCCCAAAATCTAAATGGAGATGCTGTCTATGGATATTGATGTAAGTTACCATGAAATAGGTGTTCAGAACATCATTCTTCTTCATTTATTAAAACTAAACAACTTCCTGAATATTAGAATACAAGGTTTTACTAATTGCTTTTTTTTTTTTTAAGATTTTATTTATTTATTTGAGAGAGAGAATGAGATAGAGAGAGCATGAGAGGGGGGAGGGTTAGAGGGAGAAGCAGACTCCCTGCTGAGCAGGGAGCCCGATGTGGGACTCGATCCCAGGACTCCAGGATCATGACCTGAGCCGAAGGCAGTCGCTTAACCAACTGAGCCACCCAGGCGCCCTACTAATTGCTTTTTAAGGAAAAAAAGGTGTCAGTCCAGTAAACTACTGATGCATTTTTGTAATAGCAATTGTTAGAGTAGAGAGTATGAGTTGCTGTGGTTGAAATGAAGAAATCCTGACAGATATAGAAAGAGGATAGCTAAATCTTCCTTACAGTGCCATACAATTGTACAAACACATTTCTTAAGAATGACCTCAGGTCTGAAATTTATGGAAATCACTACTCCCACATCATGATATCAGCACACAAATGCTTTTTAACACTTGTATTCTATATTTTGAATGGTGATAATAGAGTGGATTTGAAATACAAAAAAACAAAAACAAAACAAAAACAAAAAAACCTACTGATGTATCTTCCCCCAGTTTATCTCCATTCATAGTAGGAAAGGTGGCACATTGGTATGTCTTCTGTGTAACTTTCAAAAAGTTTCTAGAATACTCACTGTTACCACTCAACAGTGTTACAATGTCAAAAAGAAAAAAAAAAAATGCTGGAGAAATGAACCTGCCAGGCACAGGTCCACATACATTTAAGAAAATGAATAAAATGTTTTCTCAAAGGAAAAGAATAGCTTGTCAGTGTTTCAATTAAGTCAGTCCATTAATGTCATAAATGTTCTCTTCCACACAAGAAACCAAATGAAAGAAGCTTTGTAATTATCAAAGGAATAAGAAGTTCTGGGGGCTCCATATTATTATCTATATTTCTGGTCCAGAAAATAATTACTCTGTCTTCAGTGGGTGCCCGAGTACAAAAAAGCTAATAATAGGAAGAAAATAAATACAGCTGTAATTATTGAGTATTCCTCAGAACAGATGAAAGCCTCTACCAGGGGCAGATCTTGTGTTTTAAACAGTCTGTTTTGGACAGACAGTTCTAGGATTTTAAGTGTCACCATATGGCCATTGAGTACCTCAGTTTCATTAACTATAAAATAGATATGGTAATATGATATCAAAAATTATTGACAAAATAGAATGCAGATAGGATACATTTGAACACAAGTAATACCTGACTCACACTGGAATAAATAATGACATTCATCTTTACATAAATGTAAGGCACTCTAGAAAAGTATTTCCCTTAGGGAAATACCATATTTGATTAGCATTAGCCTAGGTTCTGGGGTATGGGGGAAAGAAATTACTATGGAACTGGATGAGATGAGAATTATCTTTTCCTTAGTCATATCAGTGTTATTGGAGAGGGGTGGATTATCTAAATCCCATCATTACTCTGTTAAGAAAGAGCAAGTTTGAATAGCTGCTGGTTTATGTCCATTACAAGTGTGGCTATGCCGTTAAAATAATGAGAGTTAATAACATTCACGGATATTTTGTAAAACATTGGCAAATTTAATTTGAATCTTCCTTGAGCCGTTCCTTGTAGATAGTTCAATGAACATACTAAAAAAAATAATATCCTTTAAATCCTTTAAATGTCAACCTCCCACACAATGACATTTATTGTTCCATTATCTTTCTCTCAATATTAATTAATTAATTTCTATCTTATTTGTTCTGCTGAAAATATTGGACAGATCATAACCTATATTTATTAAATTAAAAATAAAAAAGTAGGATTCATGATTTTTGCTTTTGCTCAAAGTTGTTTCTCTTTGTCAAGCTTAACTGAAAATCTACTAAGAATAAGGTAAAATGAAGTTACCTGAAAGACACAGGGACAAACTACTGTGAAGGTAAGCTTTCAGATCACCTACAGTTATGCAAATAATTTATGATTATTTGTTATATTAGATATATAGTATACTATATTATTATCTTATAGCATTATATATTTCTATTTATAATTTCTGATTATTATAGGGTAGGGAACTAATGAAATCAATTAGAACATACTTTTGTTTTCCTTGAAAAACTGCCAGAAAATATCCATGGAAGTTTGGAAAATTACATTTGCAACCTCTGGAAAGCACGTATAAAGCAGCTGAAGAAACGAATTCTGTTTTTTTAAACTTAACTTACATTAAACAGGTCAGACTTCTGTTTTCCTGACTCTCCTAAAAATGGTGACCTTACGGAGCATGTGGGCAGCCTAGAAGCAAAGCAGTAGGGACAGGAAGGTATTAGTGAGCAGCCTAGTACTTAGATTGTATAAGTCACTCAGGGAAGAGTTCAAATTCAGACCTGCTTTTGTAAATAACGTTTTACAGATAAGTTTCTGTGACTGAAGTTTTGCAGTCTACCAAGTTGTTAGTTAGCTATTCCCACATTAGTACTTATCCCTTTTATTCCTTCCCCACCAACCAAGGTTCAGATGCTTTTATTCCTAAACCAAAAGCAGAAGATATACCCCGCTATACCCTTCAAGCATGACTTCTCTCTTTTGTCAGTGAGGGCTCTGGGAAAATGTAGACTTAACTCAGAAACACAGCATAATCATAAGATAAGAAGGTAAAGAAAGAAGAATCAATAAATTATCTTGAATGAATACATTTTCTTTCTTTTTTTTTTTTAAAGATTTTATTTATTTATTTGAGAGAGAGAGAATGAGAGAGAGCACATGAGGGGGGTAGGGTCAGAGGGAGAAGCAGACTCCCTGCCGAGCAGGGAGCCTGATGTGGGACTCGATCCAGGGACTCCAGGATCATGACCTGAGCCGAAGGCAGTCGCTTAACCAACTGAGCCACCCAGGCGCCCTTGAATGAATACATTTTCTACCTTTTCCTGCCTGATATTGTTTTTTTTTTTTTTCCAAAATTCTCGTTTTGAACTTCAGTTTGCCATATGATGCTACCTGAATTTCAACATTTCCCCACATTTTTCAGTGTAACAAATAAAAAAAGAGCAAATAAAACCTTCCACCACAGGGCGCCTGGGTGGTTCAATCAGTTAAGTGTGGGACTCTTGGTTTAGGCTCAGGTTATGATACATTTGGGGGATTGAGCTCTGCTTGGGTCCCTGCTCAGCATGGAATCTGCTTTGGATTCTTTCTCCCTCTCCCTTCCCCTCTGTCCTCCCAGCTTGCACTCATTCTCTTCTCTCTAAAATAAAAAAAGTCTTTAAGAACAAAACAAAACAAAAAAACCTACAAAAAACCCACAAACAAAAAACCTTCCACTGCCATGCCTTAGCCAAACTAGGAAAGAAAGCATATTACTTACTTTAAATTACCTCTAAGCAGTGAATCAAAATCCAAATCCCCAGATTTCACACCTGCACAGAAAGTCGTCAGAAATGTTCAGTGTGTTTGGAAAAGAGGAGTCAAGTGTGGAAAGCCTGGGGGTGGGCAGCAGTGATTATACACAGGTACAATCAACCCTCCAAACCAGCAAGTGCAACCCTGGGAGAGAAAGTGCTAAGAGAAGGTTGGGCATGTCAGAGCCCTGAGCATGGCAACAAGAAGGAGGTGGAAATGCACAGGCTATGTTGCTTGAAGTGGTGCCCTTGCTTCTGGGATAGAAGAAGTACACTTTGACAAGGAAAGAGGAGGAGGCCTAGCAGAGGTGGTCGTGAAGGAGAAGTACGTGAGATGCGAAAATTAAGGATCCTGCAGAAATGGAAGACAATCACCCCACCACACACACACACACACACACACACACACACTTCATAACAACAACAACAAAAAAGCACCCAGAAGACATTGCTCTGAACAAGAAGCTTAGTTAGCCTCAAAAAACTGAATCAGCTCTCTCTGTTGCTGTTCTGGGCTAGGTGGGAGGGATGGGGATACAAAATGAGCAGGAACTACAGACAACATTCATACAAAATATATAATAAGAAGATAGATGATGATAATCAAGACATTTATTTCAGCAGATAACAATATTGCAACAACAAACACCTATGAAGAAAACTGAATATATCTCTTAAATGAAAATTAGAGATAGACAAGAAATTGAAGATATAAGAATAAATAAAAATATTTTTAAACTTGGAACATTAATGAACAAAATTTTCATTTTCTTTCTGTTAATAGTGATACTCAGTTTCTAAAAGTTGGGGAACAGAGCTATAAATCTTATGTTAAGTATCTCCAGGAAGGAAACATTTAGCAGCTGTGTCCTCCTTCATTAATACCCTCAGTGAAGCCAACTTTCCTCTTTTACGTAATAGTCAAGGATGGGTCATTGCCCGTGAAGTTGTTTTAGATGCTAGCACATCCAGGACTGAGCTGGAATTTCTGCCCAGGAATGAAAGAGGCAATGGAAAAATCTTCTGTGCTGAGCTTGGCATGATTCTTCAGCAAAAATTGATTGGTCCAAATTGACTAAAGAGCCATCAGGCTAGTGAAGCCATAGTTGAAGGGATTAGAAATGTCTAGCACATAGCAAAAGACAGCAAAGCAGGAACATCATAGCTGTGTTGAAATATAAGGGATATCATTGTTATGTATGAGTCCACCTGCAGAACTGACAATATGACTGAAGAACAGGAAGACTGATTTCAGCTCAAAGTAGGAGAACTTCTAACAAGTCAGGCTGCCCCGAGCTGGCATGGCATACTTTATGAGGGAGTACTCTTCTGGGAGAGACAAATGAACATGCTATGTTTCAACAGTCAGCATGAAGAGATAGATAGGATTTATGTCTGACAAATGGCTGGACTATGTAGCTTTTAAGAACTCTTAACACCTTGAGATGGTAGGATTTCCAAGAATGGTTAATTAACCCAAGAAAATATGTGAACTGCTCTGTCCTGGTTCCAGAGAAAGGAGAAAATTAGTCTGTATTCCTCAAGGTATCTAAATCCAAGCTTGTAATGAACAACTGGAGCCAACTAAAGGAGCTAAGGCAACTCTATTGTGTACAGAGTTTTTAGTAATTCATTTCTCAGGTTACATTCCCTGTCAGTAGAACACTCTGAGAATTGTGAAGTGGAAGAGAAGGTTGGAGGTTCTGGAGAGACAGTAAAGAAAGCCATGACTCCACTTCTGCCCACTGGGGAGCACAATGTCATGATTCCAGGGCCAAAACTTTGGAAAGATTTTGGTCTCCCTCAATGAACAGTTCCCATCTCATGCTCCCCATCTTTATATGTGAAGTTCAAATACAATTTCATTCCTCCAAATCCCATAAACATACATATGTGCTAAAAATTCAGAGGTTCGTTTAAAAAATATTTCTAACTACAGAACTCTGGATAACTTTATCAAAGTTGAATTGTTCTTTTGTGTGTGTGTGTGTGTGTGTGTGTTTCTTCTTAGCGACTTCCCAAAGCACCACATGATTCCTTAAGGTTTTGTGGGAGAAAGGATATGTACTAATTATTTAAAATAATTTTAAAAAATAATTCTGTGTATCAGTCTACTTTTCCTGTCGTATATAAAAGCAAAGTTTCTCTCAGTGTAAGGCATGCAAACGCAGGTCTGTAAGGCTTGTTTTGATCAAGCACAAAACCTTAATACATGAAGGAAGCTGGCTGTGTATCAACAGGAGCTAAGGTGCCCGCACCACAAAACACTTGCCTAATGACCTTGCTTTTCAAACACTGCACAGGTCTAGAGGACCAAACTAAATACTGAAGGCTGGTTGACCTAAGGGTCACTGGTTTGCAACAAGAAGGTTTCTAATATATCTTTCTCCAGAGAATTGAAATGAGGAATTTCCTTGCAAGAAAATTTGGCTAAGGTTCTCAAAGGAGGAGGTGTAGCAAAAAATCCCCAACAAAAAATGGCTGTCAATTAAAAGGTTAAATGAGCTCTGCTGTGGCTTTCCCCATTTAGCTGCCCCCACAGTTCATGATCATGTGCTCCGGACTATGCAGTGATGGTCTTGGAGTGTTGCAGCAGAACGAGGTTTGGGGATATGCAGGATATTCAGGGTCCTCACTTTTACAGATTCTGCTGGAGCCCAAAGAGCCTAAGTGACTCTGAGTCACACATGCCAGGCACCTCAGTGAGTTCGAGGCAGAACCAGGTCTAGAACCTAGTTATGTGTCTCAGAATAGCTCATTATTTGATATTAGAGGCTGCCATATCAATTCACTCTTGCTTTTCTTTCCACCAAAAAGAAACTCACTTCAGGCGAGTGTCTATGAAAATCATTCATCCACTTGGGTCCCGTCCCTTTTGGTCACCCAGGAAGACAGCATCCTTGCTGACAGGTACTTGAAATTAGAATTTTGTTCAGTCTGTTGGCAACAGGATCAGGACATTAAATAAGAACCAGGTGGTAATTTTGGTGGATGTTAGAAAACAGGGAGATACCTTTTTCTTTTTCTTTGTTTTGTTTTTAACTTCTACATAAGTGTTTTTGATGCATTGGGGAAATATTATACTTCTGACATTTTCGCCAAATACAGGCAACCTCTGGCAATACCTGTAATCCTGACTTCCAGATGGTTCTGTGGTCTCTTAGTCAAATACAGTATCATTCAGTCTAATTCCTAGTAAGATTGTCCACGGTAGTACGTTTATCTAGATATGTTCCCCATTACCTCCATTGCCTAAATTAATGACTTTTTCTTTTATTACAGACACTGATTTGATTAAATATTGTGTTTTCTTCCATTACTTGTTGCAGAATTGCAAGATCCAAAAAAATAAAAGGTTTTCTGTTATATTGTATAATCCCCATTTAATAAAGCTATCTCTCCTTCCAATTCATGATGAAGGTGTATTGTTGTGTCAATGAAGAATACTGATTAGATTTTCTTACACCAGATACCAGTAAGTTATATTATGAAATTTATACCTAAAAGTTTTAGGTACTAGTCTCAAGGCATGTAGATTTTCTAAGAACATTAGAAACATTACTTAGGTCTGTTATTTCTAGTTGTCATGATTCATTCACTCATTAGTTCTTCTCTGAAGAATTTAATGTACTGAAAAATCGCATTATGCTTCTTTCTAAAAAACGTTAAAAATATTTAAAACTAGAACTGTAAATGTGTTTTGATTTAATTAAGGTCAACTAAACTTTGATTACAGTTGATGAATTAAAAAGGCTCCAGACTTTCATCTGTTGGTCCTGGATGATTTTATAACAATTTCTTTAAATAAGAAAGCTTCAGAAACAACTACCCATATTAGATTCAAAATGTATCAGGCAAACATCCTCAAAAGTAGGGCATATTTTAAAAAATTGTTCCACTAAAAACAACAAAACACCCTCTCTACTGATGATGTGCTCAGTGTTCAGGCTTCTTCCACTGAGAAAGATGATTTTTAGGAATAAAAGTAGCAAATCAAAGATCGAAAGACAGTGTAGCCTGCACATGTCTGCAAGGACCTTGGGGGTGCGAGAACTTGTGGCTCCTTGCTGTGCAGCTCAGGGCTTGGGGCAGCTCTAACTGAGTGGAAACACATTTTGACTCTGCAATCATCTTTATATCTGCTTTTCCCTCCAGACCCTACACAATTATGTGGGCTTCATGGATAATGAAGGCAACATGTTTCATTTCTCTCACATACTTATAATAAGCTATTTGGTGCTTCTCCAAACTATAAATAAATTTGATGCATATATTAATTTGTTGAGCTGTTGTCTGATACTCAAGCGGGGAGCATTCAAAGCTAAGTGTTTTTCAGCCAAAAGAGATCTCAAAACAATCTAACCCAACCTCAGCATTTCATTAAGGAAAAACTCAAAGCCCAAGAAGTGACATGACTTTTCCAAGGTCTCACCATTAGTGTGTGATCTAGCCAAGACTGGTGGCCAGGATTTTTCTTTCCCCTCTTTGGTGTGGGTTTTTTTACATATCACACAGATTCAGGCTTGGGCCCTGCCCTCTTGAAGATCACTATTTATGAAAAAAAAAAAAAAAAAAAAACACCTCGAAAACCCACTCTGTAGACACATAGTGTGTGAAGCGGCATGCCCTACACAATTTTTCATTATTTCTCCAGCGGAATATGGTCAGGGGCTTATTCCACTTTTCCCTCATTCCTGAAAAACATCAGAAATGCCAGAAATATGTTGTTTCCATAAACTGTATGAGCATAATTCTAAAAATATACATACTTAAAAATCAAAAGTGTAAACTTCATATGGGTCTTGTGGTTGTCATGAGATTGTGCCCTACAGACCACCAACTATTGAGTCATTGGCCAAGGGCCCAGCTGCTACACTCTGAAATTTTTCTCTATGTTCTGTAGAAAACATGTTTTCTACCTGATGACTGAATGCAGCAGGACTACTCAAGCAGGCCCATTCATGGAAGACACAGAAGTACTGTGATGACTGAATTTGGCTCATGGACTCCCCACTGGTCTTGCTAAATCTTCCATAGACAGTATGGCAGTGTAGGGGGCTACATGCTAGTTTGGGTGCTTCTATTCATCCCTCTCTCCCCATTTCCTTCAGTCAGGGTCAAAATCGCTTTACAATTCAACAGGCCTCCTAGTCTTTGTTAAGCTGCTTCCCCATCTTCTTTCCTACAGGAATTTCTTCTAATAAAATCTTTGCACATTTCAAGCTCTAGGTGGGAGAGTTTTAAGAATCCTCTCCAGGGTTGCCAGAAAAAGGTCATTCAACTCCTTTGCTGTTGTTCAACATCTTTGTTCTTCTTCTTCCTACTTTTTGCCTCTGTTGACAGGCTAGCCACTTCTATCCCACTGGCCTCCAGCCCAGTGGCCTTCCTGTCCATACTTAATATACCTCTGCAGTACATATATCACTAGACCTCAATTTTGCTATACAATTCTGTTTTCCTAGTGGGCTCTTGGTAGGCTGTTCATCTGCCTCCAAGATGTGATTAGAGGTCTTTTAATGGAAGCAGAAGAAAACATTTTCAGGCTATTTCAAACTAGCAGCCATCTTCAGCCATAATTTGGAAAAAGCAATCACATTTGATAAATAGGAGCCTTACAGATCTGTCTTCATAGTAGACATTTTGGATGTGAAATTATAATAAAAATCTTAGAAGTCAATAAGAGCAGAATACAGTGTAAGGAGCTTGGAAATATTAAAGATATTATATGAATTCGAAGCTCTATTATTTACTAAATTACAGGAACAGGAACAAGTCTCTGAGAGTAGGAAAGAAATGTGAAAGAAATCCATGTCCGCTTGGTGACTACATAGAGATGGCCACAGGGCGTCATCAGGGAAATAAAATCACTAGGGTCCAGCAAAAAATAGAAGTGAGGAGTTATGAGCAGGTTGTGCAATTTCAGAACAATCACAGTGGGAAAATAATGGCATTCATGTCTATAATACCCCAAGTTATTACTTGGAAAAAGAGCAAATAAAAGACTTGCCTGTGAGATTGAGGGAGGTGCCTTATGTTAATAGCTTGCTATCAAAACATGGGGAAAATAGGCTTCCATAATCCAGCGTTCTGCCTTATCCTGAAAACATGAATGACATCAGGTTCGTCTGCATTGCTTTTTGTGCAAGACGCTCTATATTTTAAAGATCATTATACCCACAGGATGATAATTGAACCTGAATTAAAGGAAGCAAAGTAGTTATCAAAGGAAGGAATTTATTCCCCATGGTCATCAATTCCAACATCTATTCAACTTCGACTGAAAAGAAGGACATTCTTATTTTTTCGTAGGTACTTGGATTCTCCACTGGCCTGGCTTCTCTCCTCATTCAATCAAAGACCAGGTTCAATTCATGGGAGCTCCAGCTACCCCAGTTTTTCTTTAGAAAAATCCTCTTAGGAATAGTAGGGATTTTGTGTGTGTGTGATTTTCTATGAACATCAAGCTAGTGTGGGTGAAAGATACCATTAATAATGACAGCAAACCAATACTGGGAGATACTGCCTTAATGTCTTTATTTGTATTTTCTCATATATTCTTTGCAACAATTCTTTAAGATATTACCATTATGTTCATTTTATAGAAGTGAAAATTGACATATAGGAGGGTTAAGGAATTAATCAAAATCACACATTTCATTTGTACAAAATCACATCCTATGTGGCATTCATACAATGCCTCATAGGAGGAGCCATGGCCAGAAACTGAGCAATCTAATTCCAGATCCTGCACTCTTGGCTCCAGGATTCTGGGGTTCACACTTTCTCATCATTGTTGCTTTTTAAAATATCCCTTTTCTCTAAAATATTGTTCAAGCTCTCTTTCCAAATGTTGCTTTCCATCTGCTTTCAAATAATCTCAATTCTCTTCAGTCCCAAAAAAATGTTCATTTGAATCCACTACTTATATGTAGTCTGTCCCTTATTGCCCTCTTTCCTTCAAGTGCAAAACTCACTGAAGATATCCTCCTCACTTGCTATGTCCACTTCTTACCCCTGCTATGTCCACTTCTTACCCCTCCCCCACCCCATCTCCTTCTAGACAGATCCTGTCCACCCCTTCCTTCAATACACCTCCCCAGCACCTAGATAGCCTTCCCTGTCTGCAACTCCCCATGACCTCCTGCTTACCAAATCCAGGAGATTTATCCTTGAGTTAACTTCCAAAAGCATTTGACACAATGCCCTCTTCATCCAGAGATTATACCATAAACTGTCCTTTCCTGGATATTTTTCTCTTTCCTTCTAATTTCAGTTTTTCTCTTTTCTTTTTCCACTTCCTCATTATGGGTACTTTCAAATGCTCTCTCCTTTGCTCTGGGCATTTCTCTCTATGGTTTCACTTTTTCTGCATGTACTCCTGACTTGCTCTTCCCCAAATCTACATCTCTACAAGTTGCAACTAAGCCAGTTACAAAGCAACTAAATCAGGATCTTTGGGTAGGACCTGACCATCATATATTTTAAAAGCTACCTAAGTGATTGTAATGTACAGCCAAGGTTGAGTAGCACTGCAAAGGTCTACATATCGATATTTTTTTTAATTTTTTAATTTTTTAAAGATTTTATTTATTTATTTGAGAGAGAGAATGAGAGACAGAGAGCATGAGAGGGAGGAGGGTGAGAGGGAGAAGCACACTCCCTGCTGAGCAGGGAGCCCAATGTGGGACTCGATCCCAGGACTCTAGTATCATGACCTGAGCTGAAGGCAGTCGCTTATCCAACTGAGCCACCCAGGTGCCTCCATATCAATATTTTAAATCAATTTTTTTGTTAAGAGAGCCAGTCATTACACAGATTATAATGAAATCAGTGTTACAACCAGCAGAACATGGGGAGAAAGAGACCCCATGAGAGGAATGGCTCCTGTTTTTAATGGTCCTTCTGTGATTAGCCAGAGCATTCATCATTTTAGTTCAGCAAATACATGATCTCACCATCCAATGAACACTGTCCCTCTTGTATACCATCTTACTAGAGAGAGGAAAATTGTCTGCTTGCTTGATGTTCACAGACAGAGACTCTCAGAATACATGTTTTCCTGAAACTTCAGGGAGATGGCTGTGGTTTGTCGTGCCCAGTAGAAACACTTAAAAGAGAATGTTATATAAAATATCACATTGTAAACTATCTTTCAGCTTACCCTACAATCGTGTTTCATTGCTTTCTAAGATCTTCACTCATCTCCTTCGGGAAACTTCTTCCTTTGGTGTCATCCAAATGCCATCCTTCCCCCTTTATTTTACCAGGCAATTTAGCTCTAAAGTCCCTTCTCAGCTACAAGCCTAACTTCGAATCCCAAAGAGCTCTACTGTGTCCTGCCATCCAGGCTTCTGCCTTTTAGTAGAAAAAAAAACTGGAAGAGGCTTAGAAATTTTCATATTCTCCCACCAGTGCCTGTAGGAAAGCAACTTATATTGTCCATTAATACAAACCATGTGATTTGCTTTAGAAGAAAAGGAGTCACAGGGGTGCCTGCGTGGCTCAGTCAGTTAAGTGTCCGACTCTTGATCTCAGCTCAGGTCTTTGATCTAAGGGTTGTGAGTTTGAGCCCCGCATTGGGCTCCATGCAAGGGTGGAAACTACTTAAAAAAAAAAAAAAGAATAAAAGGAATCACAATCAAATTTGGTTGAAAATATGAATCTTTCTCTGACAAAGATTTGTTTTCACACATGGATATAGAAAATGTGAACAGTGTTTTTCTGCAAGGAAAGGAGTATGGAATTTTATGCTTTATTATATTGTCAGGTATTTTCTAAATATTTTATAATGCATATAAATTTTATAAGCAGAAAAAAACCACATGAGTGCAAAACATACTCTCATCCTATTCTGTTACCTCTTAGTTGTCTGGTTCCAAATTGTTTCCAGATGGTTCCACTAGACTGATTAGAACTCATCCATCCCCCAGACCTCCCAGGCCCGCTTTCTCTCCCACCACTTCCTTGTGGGCTCCTTCCATGTTTTACTTATTTCTCACTTTCTCATTTCTCATTTTCTCATTTCTCATTCATGCATCTATCCATGTACCCATTCTGTAGAGATTCCTTGAACTTCATTACAATAGACACCAGGCTTGGCTATGTAGCCAGTCAGTACAATCAATAATTTTCTTCTTTTTAAGTGTCTACCTACAATTAAAAAAAAAAAGTCTCTGTGTTCAAATTCTAGCTCCTTCACTTTCTAGCTATGGAACCTCGTGCAAGTTACTTAACTTGCCTGCAAAATAAGGAATATGATTCCCAGCTTACAAGGTGGTTACAAGGATAAAATGCATTAACGTGTATGAAATGCTTAGAAAATAAAGTAGTGCATAATAAGAGTTCAAAGAGTTTTACCTCTTAATAATCATAATATTACTTTCACTGTGCTGTTATTATTCGGTCTGTTTTTTCATCCGGTGTTCTCCTGTGGGCTGATGACAAGTCCTCTGTGCCAATTGCTTTCTGGGCTATGCCTTTCCTGTCGCAATGCTTCGTCTGCCTTTACTGTTGAAGATGAATACCGTTTGTATAATGGTGTTAGTCAGTTATCCTCTCAAATGCTTCACGTATACAATAGGGCAGGTAGTACCTACCGTGCAGGTTGTTGGGGCTGTTATGTGTGGTAGGTATTCAACATATGAGAGCTACAACTTTTGCTCAAACCCTTAGATGTCATATTTGTTCCTCTAGAATAGACTCCGTCACAGTGCCTCCAGCTGCGCTCATTCCCACGTGGGATTCACATTCTCACCTTCCCTGATCCGTTCGTCAGTTTGAAATCACACCTAAGTTACCGTTCTGTGCTCCCTGATACCTGTCTATTCCAAATCCCAATGCTTTTGCAGGTTACCTCTAAGATAGTCTTTCTAAAACATTATAGTATCCTGTCATTCCCCTGCACATTAACAATCCAACTCTAATGTCTAGTTATGGAAGTAAAGTTTTTGAATCGTTTGTCTATTACCACATTCCACAAAAATGATTGGACAGATATTCACAAAATTTGGAAGGTATATTTGGGATGATCTGATTTAAAAATCTGCACGTGTAGTTAAACGCAATCAATCAGGACACCTTGAGACAGCCAATTTTAGGACATTTACCAATGACAACAGAGTATCCTAAAATGTGAAGAATATTCTTGGTGTGATATCACTTAAAATTGGCTCTAGGCATATAGCAAATTCACTTTAAGAATTCTTAGTGAACACCTCATATGGATTGGTACTGAACTGCTGAAATTAAAGAACAATTAGAGACCATTCAGTATTCACATGCTATAGAGAGAAACCAAATCAAACCAAACAAAAACCAGTGTTTTGTTTTTTTTTTCTTTGACCTACCATAAGAAACCACAAGGTCAGAAGGTTTGGATTGCTAGTGTTGGTTCCCAATCAACCTGTTTGTCACATAGATAACTCCTCCATGTGGTACAGTCAAAAATGAATAAAAATGGAAGTGATTTTCACATATAAGGTTGGTTAATGATTTCCCCAAGTGTCATTAGGCAAGCCGATTGATTCACATATAAAACATTTATCTCCCTCAAAGGATGCTAGAAATAAAATTTAAGCCTCTAGGCAGAAGTGCTCAGCCAGTCATTTGTGGGTGTTTGGAAATAAAGGCCCTAACATCAAAGATTTTGATTCAGCAGATCAGGGATGGCACCTGGACCAGAGATTTTAAAGAAATAGTGAAAGTAAGACATATGGATAAGATCTAATTACCAAGCTCCTTGAAATGAGTAAGACTGCTGCTGTGTGAATTCATTCTTAGCAGGGGCTATATTTGAAAGAATTCTTCTCTTTGCTTCAGAGTAAGTTTGACATGCAACACTAAAATCATTCTGGCATTTATTGCTTTTAAATGGAGAAAGTTTGTTTTTTTTAAAAAATACACATTTCAGAGCAGAAGTCTTAAAAATGAAGTATATTGAGAGTTACTTTAAAAAGAACTATACCAGAAGAGGAAAAAGAGCCTATAATGCCATTTTAGCATAAACTCCAAGGATTGAATAAAAAAATCAAGGGATATAGGTTATGTTTAAGTTGCGCTAACTGGCTACATTCTCTAAGGTGGAGACAAAGCCTGAGTTACTGGTTAGACAGAATCCTAGGGAAGGTTTCTTGCTGGAAGATGGTGAGAAAAGCCAGCTGAATTCTCGGGTGGATGTCAATAAAAGCCTGGCCATTAGTCTTCAGAAAATATCAATTAATATTTTAGCCAGAGGGTTTTTTGTTTGTTTGTTTACATTTTCACCCTCTAATTTCAGGGTTCTCTCCCTAGAGAAAAATAAAAACAAAGAATTGAGGATGGATATTTTTTTTCTAAAAATTCAGATTTAGCAAATGAGTCTAAAAAACTAAAGATGGCTAATAGACTCATTTTCCCACGTACAGGGCTGGCCCCGTGCTCTATTCAACACCTCTGCCGACACGATGTGCCTGTTACCTGGGCGGAGGCTTCAGATTTCTGGAGTTCACACCTTCCTCACAGGGAAATACATATGCCCCTCAAAATCCAAATGCTGAGGTTTTCTAAAGTAGTCTTCTTATCATAGGGTGCTTTCACAGAGCATCTGAAGGTCTGCCAACAGGAAGTGACCTTTTAATCCTACTAGCGAATTTGTTAAGTCTTAGAAGCAGTTACTTCACTATTAATAAGCAAAGAATACACGGTTGTGGAAATTAAATATACTGTCAACCCATTTCTCATACTTTTACTTTATGAAACCTCACTGAATATTTTTATTTGGTACTAACCATCAGTGAAGACAAAAAGTATCTCAGGAAGTATTTGTTACCCTAATTTGTTCTCATCCCACAGTGGAAGAAAAAACTGCTCAGTGTATTTTGTATTTTGACTTTTTGCATCTGACTTGTCGTCTGAGACCATTTGCTACCTTAGTGGCCACCGCTGGTCTGCAGATCCATGGTTCTGTGCCTAAGGGGGCTTGTTTATCTCCGCGTGTAGATAGACCCAACCATTCCTGATATGTTTTCACATGTACAGTGACATTTCTAAAATATTTTCCTAAAAGTTAGCATCAAAAGGTTAGTTTAGAGAACATTTTTATTACATGTTTAACTCAAGTTCAAAAAAAACACAGAAGAGTAAGATAAAACAGGGAAATGAAGGAAATAGCCCATCATGTGAAAATGTATGAGAAAAAATAATTTCCAGTTTTGAAGGGCTGTAATGCTCCATAGTTACCCTACAGGCCTTCAAATCAGAACATTTTACATGCAGTTACGACCACATTGAGAGTAAAGAGAAAAATTAAACCTACTTCCCTTGACCATAGTTTCTATTCAGAAGTCCTCTTAGAAGTACTTAAAAATCTGGGTGCCTGGGTGGCTCAGTTTTTAGGCATCTGCCTTCGGCTCAGGTCACGATCCCAGGATCCTGGGATCGAGCCCCATGTCGGGTTCCCTGCTCCTCGGGAAGCCTGCTTCTCCTTCTCCCACTCCCCCTGCTTGTGTTCCCTCTCTCGCTGTCTCTCTTTCTGTCATATAAATAAATTTTAAAAATTTTTTTAAAAAGAAGTATTTAAAAATCCACTGATGTGTTGGGATGCCCGGGTGGCTCAGTCATTTGAGCTTCCGACTCTTAGTTTTGGTCAGGTCATAATCTCGGGATCTCAGAGTCATGGGATCAAGCCCCACGTGGCACTCCGAGCTTAGCTCAGAGTCTGCTTGTCCCTCTCCTTCCCCTTCCGCTCCTCTCCCCATTCCCAGTCTCTCTCTCCCCCATGCATGCACATGTATGGGCACTCTCTCTGTCTCAAATAAATAAATAAAAATTTAGAAATTGTAAAAATCCATTGATATAAAAGCATTCACCAAAGAACACTATTTCTTTTCTTATTAAATTAATACCAGCTCATCCCTGCTGAGTAAGGAAGAAGGGCAGCGAAGCGCATGGCAGTATCTGCGGCTGGAGCCGACGTGCCTGATACGGGGCAGCAGCGCTGGTCTGAGGTTATCAAAAACATACAGTCTCCTTGAATATCAGGATAATTATGAAATCTCAGCCTTCCTGCCCTGTCTAAAATAAACTTTAAAACTGGGTGGAATGACAAGTTTTCTGAAATTCGTGGATTGCCTGAAAAGATATTTTATTGATTCTACTTTGCTTCCACATAAAGTCTAATGAGCAGAAAGTGAAATGATGCAGAGAGAAAAGCATTGATGACTGTTGATTTCCACGGTGGGTTCATGAACTGTGATTTCACAAGCCCTGACCCGGAAATCATGTTGTCCCGGGGCCTTTTTTCAGCTGTTTGTCCAACCTGCCCTCTCTCCTGCTCATTGACCTCACAGGTTGATTGTAGCTGCCCTTGCCTGTGGTTCTGTGACTTTCAGTTAGTGAGCCCTCTTTTGTCCTTTTAGTTATTCTTTGCTGGTACACTAGTCAACCCTCATTTAAAAAAGTTATTCATTTTTATTTTTGCAATTGCAACATCTGTCTTCCTGATCGGTGGGAAAAGAAGCTCTCTTGGGGGCTAAGAAGAACATGATACAGTAAATGCTTTAAAATGTACTTTGGTTACTTTAAGAAAATACAGATTGACACCAGTGTTAAGGACCTCTGCCCTTATTGTAACTAGAGCACCATCTCTCTGAGTGCAGCAATTGTCCCTGTATCTTCTGTGTTACTTAGAGAGTAAAGGAGAGGCCAACATTCACCCAAACTGAACACGGGCAAGGAACTCTCCAAGGCCACTTTCTTGACTCCCAGTGGCATAAGCCATGACTTGTCTATCATAAAATGGTAATATGGAATTGAATATTTTACCAAGTCAATGATCCATTTTAGCCTCCATCCACCATGAAGTAACCATGACAAGAAGTTCTTTTCAAGTAATCCAAATCATATCAGACCTCTCAAAAAGAGAAATCACAATTTAAAGCTTATGCAACTATTCTTTTGATTATGTATTTCATAAGCCATTCTGAAAATGTGTTGGAAGTTTGCCATGATATCACTTTATGCTCACAGAAGAGATTGTAGGTTAAGAATTGTGGCTTTTGCCCCTGAACATAGGAGCCAAGGTCAACAGTTTACTTCTAACGCCATGGCCTAACAGTGTTGGCCATTTTTTCAGTGTGGAAAAGGCAGTTCTAAAGAACTTCCTAAGTGTATCTCTTGACTGTCTCAGTGTTAGAGAATCAAGTATATCTGCTGGGATGATAAAATGAATGACTGCAAGTTCTCTTAAGGAAAAGGGTTTTTGCTTATGAAAATTACCGTTGTTGGTGTATTACCACACCTGGAAGCATTAGAGAGCTTCTCACAGCCAGGCTCATACTCTTGTACTTCACCTTTCTTTGCACATTGATTTCTCCTGAAATAGAAAAAACAAAACAAAACAACAACAACAAAAAACATTGTTTTCAAGTCAGCTGGATCTGAGAAATGCAATCAAACAAACAAGCCAAGGGACAACAGGAGCTACAACCACGTGGGCTCACGCAGCGAGGCTGCATGAAGTCCAGCCTGGGGGACCACAAAAGTCTCAAGATTTCCGTCGCCCTCTTTGGCTCCCCTCACAGCTGTTCCTATCATGGCCGCTAGGAGGCGCTGCTCAAACAGCTTTGCCTAACTCAAAATTCTCCAGTAGTTGTCATTTCCTTAGGACAGAGATCAAATTCTTTCACAGAGCTGCTAGCTGCTAGTTTTCTGTAGGTCCCTCTCTTCTTGGTTTATCGCAGCCTTCTCAATTCTTTGTATCTTGGTTCTAGTCACTTGCCTTCTTTCAGCATCTCGAGCTTGTGGTCCTCCTGCCACAGGACTATTGCACATACTTTGGTACAGGTCTTTGGCACCTTGTATGTAGACCCATTCCCCAACTGTCCTCTGTTCCCCATCATTCCTCTGTTTATTCTTTGATCTCCACTGACATTATTTCTCAGAGAAGCCCTCTGTGACATCCCAGTCTAGACAGAGTCTTTTGTAATAAGCTGCCAGAGAATAACCATTCTCTCCTTTCTAACATTACTTTCAGGTGTGATAAGCTCACTCTTTTTGTTTTTTTGATAACTTCTCTCTCCCCCAATATATATATATATATATATATAAGTTCCACAAATCCCCATTGTATGAGAGTGACTGACGCATAAGTGACACTGAGTAAATATTTGTTGAAAGAAGACACATGTTAATAATTGGCAAATACCACAGTAAGACAGATTTCCCTAGGTTTATACAGGTCTGAATTAACCAGTGCTGGTATTTCCTGCTGGTACAAAATACCACTTGGAAGAAGTAAGGCTTTCCTCAGGAAGTTTCCAGCAAGAAGAATAATGGGATTAACAACTTAATGTCATACAGCTCATTTTTAGCACAGGGACATGGCCACACATTTTAGAGAAAAAAAACTAGAAGAAAGATAAAAATATCTCATGTTTTGTTCTCATTTATTACACGCATAATACAAATTTAAAAATTTTACTTTCTCTTCCTATAGAAATTAACATTGCTTTTTATTATCTAGTTTAGAGATTACCAAATTACACTTTCGGAGACCCCAGGAGACAAAGAAATTGTCCACTGACAGAGTCATCTTGTGCTATAGGGGAGAAGATTATCAGTGGAATTTTATGGCATTTTTTTCATCAAGTATTGTTTGCCTCTCCCAGACCTGCACCATGAGGAGATGTTTTCGCATGATTCTTGCTAATTGGGGACGGTTTGCACACCCCCCTCATAGCTTTTTGTCCTCAGAGGCTCCATCCCCTCTTAACTTCGCACACCAGGCCCCAAGGTTAATTGTTCTAACTGAATTCTTGCTGGTGCTAGCTGCCCTGCTCCCGATTATTAGTGGTTTGCCCCCTCTTTTTGCCGCAGATTTCTGTCTCCCCTTAAATTTTGGTTTTGCTGATTGCCCTACAACCTCCACTCTTAGATAATTTCAAGAAAAATCGCAAACCCTGGTGATTGTCCAGACTTTTGTTTTTGCTTTTATAAGGATGAGAACAACATTCCTTTTTTGCTTCCTGAATTCCCAGGTGAAAACTGAAATTCAATAATTGATGTTTGAATGTAAAACAAAGCTTAATTCCAGGAAAATCTTTACTTGGCCATGTTACATTATTATTGTTTATATATTACTATACTTGATTTACTTATATTTTGTTGAGGACTTTCTGTGCCAATATTCATGAGGGACATTGGTTTACATTTTGCTTTCTTAGAAATGCCCTTTAAAGTTAAGGTCACAAGTTTATGCTATTCTGATAAAATGAGTAAAGGATGTCCCTCTTTTTCTTTTTTCTGAAGGAGTTATAATTTAGATATCATTTAGACTTCAAAAGTTTTATAGACTTCATTAGTGAAGTAATCTTGACCTGAAATTTTCTTTGTGGGAAGAGTTCTAATTACAAATTCAATTTCCTTTTAGATACAAGAATTGTGTCAATTTTGGTAAATTATGTCTCACCACTCTGGGCTTTCTTTCCTATTCTCCAAGGTCTTTGCCATTGAAGTCTTGGGTTGATTTCAAACAAATTTTTTTTTACATTTTCCCCCTAAATTTTCTAATTGTTCTTGGGGGAAATTGGTCTTGGTAAGACAGTTCGCCCTTGATGAAATGTCAATAACAGAAAATCTTAATAAGTTCAACTCTCTTCCAGTCCCCACTTGTGTGTGTGTGTGTGTGTGTGTGTGTGTGTGTGTTCAAAGATTCATTCAGAGATGAATTAAAAGATTCACCCAATATTAAAGTTTTGGATATGCACACTGAAGATGAAGATGATTCTATTATATTTCTCTCCTTTGTGGGGTGAAATTCAGGCCTCATAAATGTTATGCTGCCTGAATACCAAGGAATTTTCCTGTCAGCCTTGTCTACATCATTTGTCACCAATTCATGGGAACCAGCAAGATTTTTAAATTTGTCTGGAATGTGCCAATTAATACTTGTAGAATATCCTATATCCTGTAGTTGAGATTGAAATCCACTTATACAATTTTCCAGGAAACTCAGAAATAGAATAAATGCACTGAGAATTATCAGAATGTGGATATTCCACTACAGTTTACTTGAACATAGTGAGAGTTATTTTAGCCTGTTTGGAAACTGAATACATATTTTGATGGAGCTGACCTCCGGATGAAATGTTGTAAAAAAGAGTAGGGCGATTAGTTAACTGTAGATGGATGTATTAACCTTCAATTATGATGGTAAAAATAGCCATCCACATCTACCACTTAGATCCAAAGGACCCTTTGTTTTTATATTTTAAGTTATTTTAGAGTAATTTACAGAAGTAAGAATAGAGTGCAACCAACTTTCCTGGAAATTCTGATAAGAATTAATCATAGCATCCAAAGTTTTATTCTACATCACCTTGTTTTAACATTAAAGATGACTTTAATGTAATTAATACTTTTCAGTTGGGATATATCCATCTTATAAATATTTATTTCAGATTTCAAATGAGTCTCTAATAGATTCTAGTTTACATTTGCCTCAAATTCTCCTTGTATTTGTATCATCAAAATTCAACACCTTTGAAACTGTTGACTCCTTATAACTTTGTTGAACAGATGCTAACCACTTCTGCTCCATAATTACAAAACGTTTTCATTTCAGTCGGAATGGCTAAAATTAACAAGTCAGGAAATGACAGATGTTGGCGAGGATGTGAAGAAAGGGGAACCCTCCTACAGTGTTGGTGGGAATGCAAGCTGGTGCAACCACTCTGGAAAACAGTATGGAGGTTCCTCAAAAAGTTGAAAATAGAGCTACCCTGCGACCCAGCAATTGCACTACTGGGTATTTACCCCAAAGATACAAATGTAGTGATCTGAAGGGACACACGCACCCTGATGTTTATAGCAGCAATGTCCACAATAGCCAAACTATGGAAAGAGCCAAGATGTCCATCAACAGATGAATGGATAAAGAAGATGTGGTATATATATACAATGGAATATTATTCAGCCATCAAAAAAAATGAAATCTTGCCATTTGCAATGACGTGGATGGAACTAGACGGTATTATGCTAAGCGAAATAAGTCAATCAGAGAAAGACAGGTATCATATGATCTCACTGATATGAGGAATTTGAGAAACAAGACAGAGGATCATAGGGTAAGGGAGGGAAAATGAAACAAGACAAAACCAGAGTGGGAAACAAACCATCAGAGACTCTTAATCTCAGGAAACAAACTGAGGGTTGCTGGAGTGGAGGGGTGTTGGAGGGATGGGGTGACTGGGTGATGGACACTGGGGAGGGTATGTGCTATGGTGAACACTGTGAGTTGTATAAGACTGATGAATCACAGACCTGTACCCCTGAAACAAATAATACATTATATAAAAATAAAAATTAAAAATTAAAAAATAAAACTCAACTCAAAATATAAATTTTTTTCTTTCCAGAGCCCTGATACAATGGCTTGGGAAAACTACTGAACATGTTTCTTAGGAAGTATATATAAGAATGTTCCTAGCAATACTGTAATAGCAAAAAACGGAAAATAAATATTAATTTAATTCTAAAAAAAAAAATCAGGGCGCCTGGGTGGCTCAGTTGGTTAAGCGACTGCCTTCGGCTCAGGTCATGATCCTGGAGTCCCTGGATCGAGTCCCGCATCGGGCTCCCTGCTCGGCGGGGAGCCTGCTTCTCCCTCTGACCCTCCCCCCCTCTCATGTGCTCTCTCTCTCATTCTGTCTCAAATAAATAAATAAAATCTTTAAAAAAAAATAAAAAATAAAATAAAAAAAAATCAGTGATTGAAGGGAGTTGAACATTAACTTCAGTCTTGAGGGCTGGTCTATTTCAGTTTCTCCCTTATTCTTAGTGCACAATTCCTGGGGAGGCCCTACTGAAAGCCTGGCATCTTTCTCATGGTACCTCCTACTTAGCAATTTTGAACATCCTATTTTTTTCCCAGCAGCTCCATAAGGCTGCTAAAAGTCCTGTTCATACTCTTCTTCTCTCAGTTGCTAATTTCACAGCATTAAATTCCCTGAGAAGAAAAGCAATGCCAAATACAACACTTTGCCCTCTGGGTTTTCTTTCACCTCAGGATTCCAGGCCCTCAGGTTTCACTGAACTTCAAACGTTTCTTTTCAGGTTTTCTCTTAGATATTCTAATTGTCCTTGATTGGGGAAAAAAAAAAAAAATTGGTCCTAAACCAGCCAATGAACTTTTGCTGGAATGATATGTTATTTTATTATTGTATTTTTAAAAAAATCTGCCAATATTTTGTGTTGGAATGTATATATGTATTTACACACATATATATGATACATATATAAAATAAGCCAAGCATCATATATATACGTGTATATATACATATGTGTGTGTGTGTATACGCTTTATGCTTGTATATATAGAGTATATATACCAAGCATATATATTGTATATATATTTTATACTTGTATATGTTGAATATATATACTTGGTTTGTAATATGTTATATACACTTGATTTATATATACTTGAATCTATTTTGTGCTTTTTTGGTCAGACTTTGCTATTAAGTTATAGTCATTTAGTATATTTATCCCTGCCTTTAAAAATGAGTTTAAGCTATACCTTGAAATCAGAACATTTAAAAATGTAGGATAATAATTAGGGGGAAGGTAAACTTCCCATAAATTTCTTGATAAACATAACAAATTTCTCTGCTTTGGCAACATTTTCTTGATCTTTCTCAAAGACCAGTTGTATCTGTTGTTCCTTTTTCATTATTTACTTTCCATAACTAGTGTTTTTCTATTTTCGTTTCTTTGTCCTCTACCCTGACATATGTTTAAGCATATGTTCTATACCAGTATTTAAATTACTATACTACACTTTCTGCACACTTTTTTCCTTTTGCAATCTAGGTAAATTCAATGATGAATTAAAAGCTCTGTTTCATTTCATTTCATTTCATTCACCTATTTCGTTCATCTATTTCATTTGCCTTTGCTCCCCCTGCATTGTATCGCCTGTGGTTCCATCCAGGTCCCTTCTATGCCATTTTTGCTCAAGGATTATCACTTTCTTTATTTATTCCCCACATCTGAAAAATTGTGTCCTCTTCTGAAGATGCTAAAGAACTCTGTGATCTGTCTTCTGGATTTACAATTTCCTTTTTCATATGCTCCAATTTCTTCTCTTTTCCTGATGCATTTCCTCTTGGACTCTTTTTTTTTTTTCCTTCATTTTATTCATTCTCCATCATGATAATACTTTCTGATCCTGATGTTGACCAAAAGATAAGGTAAACAAGTAACATTCTGATCGATCGATTGATTGCTTTGCATTGGGCTCAAATAGCACTTTTAGATGTAAAAGCTTATAGGTTGCTACTCAGAGCTCCCAGTAAAATTCTCCATTTTTAGCATCTACTCTGCTTAATTTCTCCCAGCTTCATATTTTAATTCTTTGGTTCTCTGCTTCCAAATGCTCATTCTTAGCTATAGTCATACCCTTCTTTCCTCTTTGGCAATATTGTAACACTGGTGTATTCAAATCACCTCAGTACTATTTCTTGATTTTTTGGGCACATAGAAATCACAGAATTCTCCATCACTGTTCTTCTTGACTGGATCTTAGAGCTAATTTGAATTCTGAGTACAAAACAGGTCAGTCTTTCTTGGTTCTAAATTGGTTCACCCATCTGTATTGCTTAGATTTTTTTTTCCTTTTCATCCTCTTGAAGATTTGCCTTTTATATAATTCTTGTCTCAGAATAAATCCTACAAAGTAGATTGTTAGGCCACTGCACTTGAATCAGGCAAATAACCTACTCAGCAGAATTCAAAGGAAAAGTAATTTATTTTACTAAATGATTCATATGGCAATTTATTATTCTAACATTAATCATTTTTTAGTCTTATTTTTTAATAAACATTTAGGTTTAGATTTACAGAACAGTGTCAGTGATAGCATGGACGGTCCCATCTGCTATACCAAAAACCCAGTTTCTCGTATTACTAACCTCCCACATTTGTGTGGTATATTGGGCACAAGTATTAACATAATATTAGTACATTATTATTAACTAAAGCCCATACCTTATTCAAATGTCCTTTGTTTATATCTGCCCTCTTTTTCTTTTCTTTTTTTTTAATTTTAAAAATATTTTTAAGTATCTCTACACCCAGTGTAGGGCTTGAATTTACAGCCCCAAGATTAAGAGTCAAACACTTCAATGACTGAGCCAGACAGGCACCCCATATCTGTCCTCTTTCTATTCAAAGATGCCATCCAGGACACAATGTAACAGTAGGTCTTCATATCTCCTTGGCTTCCTCCTGGTTTCTCAGACTTTTTCTGTTTTTATGACCTTGACAGTTTTGAGACATAATGGTCAGGTATTTTGTAAAATGTCCCTTAGTTGGGAATTGTTGATGGTTTTCTTGTGATTGAATTGGGTTTATAAGTGTTTGCAAGGAAAACCACAGAGATACCATTTTATGAAGGGTGCATACAATTAACATGACTTATCACTGTTCATGTTGATCTTGATCCTCTGGTTGAGGTAGTGTTTGTCAGGATTCTCCACTATAATGTTACTCTTTCTTTGTTTCTCCCTTTAAAGGAGAATACTGTATTTTTTGTGTGGAAGTCATATGTACATCCCATCCTCAGGGATTTAGGAGATATGCTCCACCTCTTTTGAGGGTGGAATACTTAAATTATTTGGAATACTTCTGTTTAGGAGATTTGTCTCTTCTCCTCAATTTGTTTATTTATTCAATCATTTATTTATACCAATAAGGACTCATGGATATTTATTTTATACTTTGGATTATGATCCGATACTATTTCATTTATTTTGTTAGTCAAATTATTCTATCTTTGGCCATTGGAGGCTCTTTCAGTTGGCACCTGAGTTCCTTTGGCATACCACCAGTCTTGTGGGTTGTTTTTTTTTTTTTCCTTTTTATTCTCAAAGTACCTCCTTTGTTTCAGGCTAGAAGATACTCCAGGCTCATCTTATATATACCTTACCTTTCCCTAGAATCATTTATTTCCACAAGGAGCATTGATTTATTTGATTGGAAAATGCCATTAAAAACCAAGATCTGGATGTCAGATTGTTCATTGTCACTGGGCTGTTGTTGCTGGACCTCTCAGCTGACAGAGAAAGTGTTGGTTCTCAATCCTCTGAGGAGCTTCCCAGGTGTAACCTGAAACCAGAGACAGAAGAGGCAGGCCACTCCAGGGTTGTAGGTGGCAGTTTTAATCAGCAAAGGGAACTTACATATGAGGCTTGTCTTGGGTGCCAGCAAGATGAATGGATCCCCATACCTGCCCTCCAAATTGTAGAAGTTTATAAAGAGGCCCTAACTGGGCTCAGTCATGTATACCATGCCGATATTTTCAACACCACGTCACCATCTCAAGGCTATGTCCTTGGAGCTGGAGTCAGAAGTCAAGTGGAACCCACATTCTGAGGACAGGGCAAGGAATAAGGAGCCTCCAAGTATCTGGGTCTAACTCACAGGTCAATTGGGGGGTCACATCTTTTACGACATTCCCCAACAGAAAGGAAATATATACATTTTTATACTAACTTCTGTATAAATACATAGTTCTAAATATTTCTAGATATATATCCATCTCTATCTGCATTATGCTGAATATGAGTTCACAGTGATATTCCCAACTCTAAGCCTTCTTCCTTTGCTTCTTCCTGTGACCTCCCACTCCAATAGTGAGAAACCTAGCTCCCACCAACCTCCATCTATTTACTTCATTATTCAGTTCAAGTATATATGTGATGCATTGTCAGAATTATTAACCTGTACCCCATGTGAAACAACTCTTTCAACTGAAGTGTTAATGTACCTTTCACTTTGAGTTTTATAGACTCTATTCACTTCCAATATTGCTTAGGTCAGCACCTTTCTCCATCACTTTCTTTAGTGACACTGTTTCATACATTTTTAATACAGTTAGATTCTTCTGTCATAGTCTTCATTCAATACTGGGGTTCCCCCAACCTCCTAAACACTTTAAATATTTGCATATATTAAGATTTACTCTTTGTGCTGTAAAGTTCTGTTTCTGTGGGGTTTGACATATGCATAGTGTCAAGCAGAATAGTTTCACTATCCTAAACAATTCCCTGTGTTTTACCTACCCCACCCTCCTGTCTCCCCTAAAGCCCCAACAACCACACATTTATTTACCATTTCTACAGTTTTGCCTTTCCTAGAATGCCATATAAATTGAGTCATACAGTGCGTAGCCTTTTCAAACTGGCATTTTTCACTTAGAGATAGGCATTTATGGTGGAGAAATTAGAACCCTTGTTTACTGTTGATGGGAATGTAACATGCACAGCTGCTATGGAAAACAGTTTGGAAGTAACTCAAGAAATTACAAACAGAACTACTGAATGATCTCGCAATTTCACTTCCAGATATATGTCCAAAAGAATTGAAGTCAGGACCTGGGAGATATATTTGCACCCCATGTTCATTGCGACATTATTCACAGCAGCCAAAATATGGAAACCACCTAAATGGCCATTGACAGATAAAAGGAATATAAAGTTGAGCTTAGAACAGCATACGTTTGAACTGTGGAGGTCCACTTACATGTGGATTATTTTTTAAAATAAATACAGTTCAGCACTGTAAATGTATTTTTCTTTACGATTACCTTAATAACATTTTCTTTTCTTCAGCTTACTTTATTGTGCAAATACAGTATATAATAAATAAAACACAAAATATGCGTTAATCAACTGTTATGTTATCAGTAAGGCTTCTGGGTCAATAGTAAGCTATTATTAGCTGCTAAGTTTTAAGGGAGTCAAAAGTTATACACAGATTTTCACCTGCATGGGAGTTGGTACCCCTAACCCTCATATTGTTCAGGGGTCACTATCCTGCCTTAAAAAGAAAGAAATCCTGGCATATGTAGCAACATCTTGGAGGACAGTATGCTAAATGAAATAAACCAGTTACAGATGGAAAAATACTGATTCCACTTATTGAAATAGACTCATAGAAGCAGAGAGTAGACTGGTGGTTGCCAGGGGCTGGGGGAGGGGGAAATAGGGAATTGTTCAATGGGTCTAAAGTTTCAGTTATGCAAGACCAGTAAGTTTTAGAGAACTGCTATACAACACAGTGCCTACAGTTAACAATATTGTATTATACACTTAAAATTGTAAGTGGATAATCTCAAGTTAAAGGTCCTTACCACAATTAAAAACAAAATAAAGATTCAATCATGTCTTTGCAGTCTGCTTGGCTTGCAAGCTCCTTCCCTTTTATTACCCAGTGCTACTCCATTCTGTACCAGAACTGATTATCCACTCTTCTATTTAGGTGTATCTTGATTGCTTCCAAGTTTTGGCATTCATGAATAAAGCTACTATAAACATTCACTGATGGGTTTTTGTGAGGATACAAGTGTTTCAAGCAGTTGGAGAAAGCCCCTAGGAGTGCAGTTGCTGGATTGTGTGGTAAAATTGTGTTTAGATTTGTAACAAATCTCCTCTGTCTCCTAAAGTGGCTGTATCGATTTGCATCCCCACCAGCAGTTAATGATACCTGTTGTTCCCATAACCTCACTAGCAATTGGTTTTGTCAGACTTACTTTTTTAGCTATTCTTATTTTAAAGATTTTATTTATCTATTTATTTGTCAGAGAGAGAGTGCGCACAAGCAGCGGGAGCGGCAGGCAGAGGCAGAGGGAGAAGCAGGCTTCCCACGGGGCAGGGAGCCCGATGCAGGGCTCGATCCCAGGACCCTGGGATCGTGACCAGAGACGAAGGCAGATGCTCAACCGACTGAGCCACCCCGGCGTCCCTGTTTTTTAGCTATTCTAATAGGTCTGTAGTGGTATGTAATCATTTTTTCTTATATGCATTTCCCTATTGACAAATGATACTGAGCATCTCACGATGTTTATATGCCATGTGTGTATCTTCTTTGATGAGGTGTCTGTCTAGGTCTTTTGTTGATTTTTAATGGGGTGTCTTCTTATTGTTGGGTTTTGAGGTTTCTTTGTATATTTTGGGTAAGTGTGTTTCTCAATCCATGCCTTGTCTTTCATTCCTTTAATAGTATCTTTTGCAGAGCAGAAGCTTTTCATTTTAATAAAGTCCCATTATTTGATTTTTTCTTTCAGAGATAATGCTTTGACGTTGTATATAAAAATACATCACACAAAAAAAACATGCATCACCAAATCCAAGGTCATGCAGATTTTCTCCTGTTTTTTCTTCCAGAAGTTTTATAGTTTTGAATCTTTACATTTAGCTTCATAATCTATTTTGAATTAAAATTGGGATAAGATGTAAAGATGGCATCTAGGTTCATTTTTTTTGTTCCAGCACTGTTTGTTAAAAAGCCTATCACTTCTACATTTAATTGCCTCTGTTAAAGCTTAGTTGACTATATTTGTGTGGGTTGTTTGGGGGTCTCTATTCTGTTTCATTGATATGTATCTATTCTTTTGCCAATATGTATCTATTCTTTTGCCAGTATCAATCAATAGATAGTGCATAATATGAGTTTTCCATCTTTATTCTTTTTAGTATTGTGTAGCTACTCTGGGTTCTTTGCCCTTCCATATAAATTTTTTAATCAAAGTAACTTACTAAGATTTTGATTGGCATCCTGTGTATCAGGTTGGGAAGAACTGACATCTTAACAGCATTGAGTCTTCCAGTCCATGGTCATGGAATATATTTCCATTTATTCAGATATTCTTTGATTACTTTCATCAGTTTTATATTTTTCTGCACATAGAACCTTTACGTATTTTGTTATATTACATATTTATTTTATTTTATTTTGTTATATTTATACCTAAGTGTTTTCTTTTTCTTGGTGCTGTTGTAAATGACACTGTTTACTAAAATTTAAATACCAATTGTTTATTGCTGGTATATAGGAAAACAATTGACCCTGTGTATGGACTTTGAATCCTCTTAACTTGCTATACTTGCATATTTCCAGGAGAGTTTTAGTAGATTTTTTGGAGTTTTCTATATAGACAACTATGTCATTGCTATTAGAGGAAGTTTTCTTTCTCCCTTCCTAAACTGTATGCCATTTTGTTTTGTTTTGTTTTGTTTTTTCTTTTCTTATTGTACCGGCTAGGACTTCAAATTGTGTTGTTGAATAAAAGTGATGAAAGAGGATATCCTGGCCTTGTTCTGATCATAGGGAGAAAGAATCAATTCTCTCAACATGAAGTATTATTTTAGCTATCTGTTCTTCGTGGATGTTTTTATCAGGCTAAGGATGTTCCCTCTCTCCTACTTTGCTGAGAAATACTTAGAATTATATTTAACCAAAAAAGCGAAATATCTATTCAATGGAAACTACAAAACTTTGATGAAAGAAATTGAAGAACACACAAACATAGAAAGATATCCTGTGTTCATGGGACAGAAGAATGACTATTTTTAAATGTCTATACTACCCAAAGCCATCTATAGATTCAGTACAATTTCTACTAAAATTTCAATGGCATTTTTCACAAAAATAGAAAAACAATCCTGAAATTTGATGGAACCACGAAAGTCCTTGAATAGCCAAAGCAATCCTAAGAAAGAAGAACAAAACTGGAGACATCACACTTCCTGGTTTTAAACTATACCACAGAGTGATAGTAATTAAAACAGTATGGTGCTGGCATAAATATAGAAATATAGACCAATGGAACAGAAGAGCCCAGAAAGGACCCTCCACATATATTGCCAACTAATATTTGACAAAGGAGCCAATGACACTCACTGAGGAAAGGATAGTTTCTTCAACAAATGGTGTGGGAAAATTGGATAACCACATGCAGAAAAACGAAATTGGACCCCTATCTTACACTGCTCACTAATAGAAGTAAACATTAGGTGGAAAGGGGCTAAGAGAGAAGGACTTAGTGAGACAGGTTGGGAAGCCACATATTTAAACTAATTGATGTGCTTGGTATTTTATTACTAGTAACTGTGAAAAAGGGAGATTAATGGTTTTCTGATTAGAGGATTTTTGAGAAAAATTTAATATTTATGATTTATTAATCAGAAAACATGTTCATCCCCATGTATTCAATAAGTTGCTCCCAGATTGTGACTATGGATTGACAGCCTTGTTAAAAACCAAGTCATTTCTAATATGGTGGGAACTTGTGTCTCTAGGGTGAGAACTTCTGCACTTCTGGGTGGCATTCATATCTATGGCAACACTGGCAACAGAAAATGTGTGAAAGATGATACCAGGAGACAGAAGGTTAATATGACAAAAAATGGGAAGCGATGCCTAGTAATACATGTGTTTACACATTTTTAGATAGTGATAAACACTCCGGAAATTGGAGGATAAATTAATAATTAAGACTAAGCATGTGAAGAGCTTGATATATAGGGGTGCCTGGGTGGCTCAGTCGTTAAGCGTCTGCCTTTGGCTCAGGTCATGATCCCAGGGTCCTGGGATCGAGCCCCACATCAGGCTCCCTGCTCTGTGGGAAGCCTGCTTCTCCCTCTCCCACTCCCCATGCTTGTGTTCCCTCTCTTGCTGTGTCTCTCTGTCAAATAAATAAATAAATAAAGTCTTAAAAAAAAAAAGAACTTGATATATAGGTTCAAGTGCTTTTGAGGTATTGCTTATGGATCATGAATTTCTTTTGACCCTAAATGGATTTTTATCACTTGCTACTGAACTGCCCAATGTCTTAAGCAGGTGGATTATGCTAATGAGCCACATTATGCACACTTGTGAACATGTGTTTGAAAGATATGTTAAGTAACATGTTAATTTGGGGGTGAATTGGATTTCTAAGTGTGTGGGTAAAAGATAAAGTCTGGATGACTAGTCTTTAGGGAAAAAATAGGAATAAATTGACTGGTATTATCTCAGAATCCTATTTAGAAGAAAATAATCTGACTTAAAGAAGAGAATTTAAGTAATTTATCTTTTATAATTACTTCTCCCTTTACCTTTGTGTTTGAATAATGACCATTTTGTATCTCCCTAATTTCTTCAGTAGCCAAAAGGCAAATTGAAAGCTGTTTTTTTATTTTTAAATGTTGAGGTTAATTCTCTTAGAAAAACAGACAAACTTATTCTTATCAGGTTAAATTTGTCATATTTTGTCCTAAATTTGTTATAAGAAAATGACATTTCTAGAAAAAATTAGAATTACAAAATTTAAACATAAGCAATTGAGGATTTGATTCAGAGATAAATGCATAGTTCATTTAACTAATCAATAATTCATTTAAATTTAACCACTGTATATGAATAATACACCACAGAAGTTAATTAGAGTTCAACCTCAGTTATCTTATTTTGGGGACAGTTGTAATTTGTTTGTATCTGTTGATAACAATTTTATTACAGTCATGGCTGTTCAATTTAAGAGAAAATATGAGATGAAAGTTTTGATGCAAAGGATCTATGAAATACAGGAGTGTCTTTTTGTCAGTGCTTTAGTTAAGAAAGTCTGGTTAAATGCCAACAAGGTTAGAAATGAAATTACCTCTTAAAACGAAGTTGTTTGCCTTTATATCATTTAATAATTATATTTTTATTAACTCAGTGAAGAAAAAATAGACCATCTGTACTTATAACACTAACTTGATGAGTTCTCAAGGAAAAAGGAAGTTTTGCCTTTTAATTTGTGACTTTATATTCTATTTTTGTGAAATTTAAAAAAATTTAGGGAACGTCACCAAGATAGCGACATAGGAAGCTCCGGAATTTCTCTCCTCCCACAGATGCACCAAATATACAGCTACACACAGAGAGAAATCCAGAAACCAGTTGAGGGACTCCTATATTGAGTCATCTAAACCGTTAGGAAAGGCTGAGACGCATGCTCACCATAAACTCCCATCCAAGGCGCAGTGTCTTACAATCAGGAGGGAACCCCCGAGTTCTAACTTCTCCTTGAGGAGAGGAGAGTTTGGACCACACATATAGCACCCCAGCTTTTAAGGCTGTCACCTGAAGAATGGCCCCCAAATCACTTAGCTGTGAGAGCCATTGGGACTTTCCGTAATGAGTCCCATAGAACTACAGCAAATCTAGAAGCAGTTGTTCAATGGGCACGTGAGCACTCCCTACATCTAGCCCCCTGGCCTCAGTGCAGAGAAAACAAGCAAAATCACCCACCTCCCAGTTTTTCTCTGGGAGGAGGTTTGACTGCATCCTCTACCAGCTGCCGCCTGAGGGTCCAACTTCTAATCAGCCTGCATTTTAGGTGAACTGGGATCCTCCTGAGAGCCTGAAAGAACCAGTGGGCGGTTCTCCCCATCTTCTCCCGCTTGCTTACTCCAGTACTAAAAGGAACCTGCCAGCATTCCCTGGGAAGAGCGTGTCTGCACATCTAACACCCCAACTTTTACATCTGCCACCTGAGAAATGAGAAACAGGCCTCCAAATCACCTAGCTCTGATAGTCAATGGGGTTTGTATTCAAAAGTCCCAGAGGACTTTATAGCAAACAAAGAAGCAGGTTTTAAATAGGCACACAAGTACTCCGCCTGGCTACGCACCAGGGCTCAGCACAGAGGAGCAGGCAAAAACACGCATCATCAACCAGTTTCTCCTGAGAAGGGGTTTGACTGCATATTTTCCCAACTGCTGCAGAAGGGACCAGCTTCTAACTAACCTGCATCTAGGTGCTGACTGGGATCCTCCCGGGAGGCTCTTCGCCCTCTGTCTCCCCAGGCTTACTCCAACAGTAAAACCAAGTTTCCAGTTTCTCCCTGAGAGGAGCTTGTCCACATACCTAGCACCCCAAACTTTGAAGCTGCCACCTGAGGAATGATCCCTCAAATTACCTAGCTTGGATAGCCAATGGGGCTCAGCATTTACAAGTCCCACAGATCCATCTTGAACAACAACAAAAAAAATGTCATTTTCAAATGGGCATGCAAATACTTCCTGTCGATATCCACCCTGTGCCCAGTGCAGAGAGAAAAGAGAAAACGTCCATCTCCCAGTTGTTCCCTGGAAGGGATCTGACTACAATCCTCCCACCTGCTGCCTGGGATTCGGCTTCTGATCAGCCTGCATGTGGGAGCTGGCTGGGATTCTCCAGGGAGCCTGACAGAGCCGGCAGGCAGCTTCCCAGCTGCTTCCTCCAACCCCCCACGCTCATTCCAACAGCAAAACCAAGTCTCCAGCTTCTTTCTGGAAGCAGTCTCCCAACATCCAGCACTCCAGGTATTACAGAGGCCACTCCAGGGAATGGCTCCCAAATCACCTAGTTTTTGCTGATGATGGCTTCACATTCATGAGTCACCTGGGACCACACAGAAAAAGGTGGTGTTAGTTGGGTGCACAATCACTCTGAGCAACTGTTCCCTCTGGCTCAGCACAGAGTAAATACGTAAAAACAACCAGCTCTTTGTCTGTCCGTCTTAGGGACTCAATTGCATACCTAGTATCTTGAGCTTTTCAGCTGCCTCCTGAACGTTGGGCTCCCTCCCCCAAACATCCTATTAATTTAACTTTGTTTTTTATATTTATTTTGATAATGATGTGATAAATATCTCTCAGAGAAATTTGAATTTGATTAGTGGTAAGCATATTGTCATTGTTTTTTTTTTTTTTTTTGGCTGGCCAAATGCAACTTCCACTTCTACGTTGAGGAAATTCCCAGTTATGGGGTTTGACCATGTGAAGATGGGCTGAGTTGCTCTTTGTGCCCAAGTTTTATCTTTTCCCTCTTCGAGGCTCTTCTATTTACCACAAAGACTGGATATTTGAGAACTACATTGTCCAGAACCCCTTTCCAGCAGAGTTCTGCCTGTATTCTAACAATGATGTGCTACACAAAATTTACAAAGCTGAAAGGAACCAGAAGCTCTTTTCCCTCATACAGTAGCAGCAGGTCAACAACGAGCTTCAGCAAATACTGTTTTTAAGAACATCATCTAAGAATTCCACCACAAATTATCTACCCAAATACTTTAGGCAGCTGTCATTCCTGTCCTTGAGATATTTGGTCTGTCTTACGTGTCTGAAGGATGGAAGTAAATGTGAAAGCTAGACCATTTCCCCACATTCTCAGCTCATGCTCTCTGGTGGCTCCTTAAGCCCCTAAATTCCTGTCCTAAATACTGTCCTATTTGAAAGGCCAAGAGTCAATCCTGTTTTGCTGACTCTACATGGACTGTACAAGTGATTCCTCACTTTGCACTATGGTAGTATTGGCAAATCCTACTTGTCCCTGTATCCTTAGAGACAGGACTTAAGCACAGGAACTAGTCTTGTCTGATGCTCCTTCCCAGGAAGCAAAGATAAAGGAGCAGTATCCCACAGTTGGTGTGGAATCCCAGCTAGACAATTACTGATTTTTTTTTTCTAAATAAAAAGCATTGTTGTGCTGTTTCAACTTTTTATCACTACTTAAATTTTGATCATTTTTCCTGGTTTTCTACTGTATCATCAATTTTATATATTTCCAATAAATTTCTTTTTTTTTTCCCTAAAGAAACCAGGAGGCGATTTTTTTTTTTTTTTACTGTTTTAACCATTTTAATTGTTCAGTGGCATTCACATTTTTTTATTATTATGTTATGTTAATCACCATACATTACATCATTAGTTTTTGATGTAGTGTTCCATGATTCATTGTTTGTGTATAACACCCAGTGCTCCATGCAGAACGTGCTCTCTTTAATACTCATCACCAGGCTAACCCATCCCCCCACCCCTCCCCTCTAGAACGCTCAGTTTGGTTTTCACAGTCCATAGTCTCTCATGGTTTGTCTCCCCCTCCGATTTCCCGCCCTTCATTCTTCCCCTCCTGCTATCTTCTTTTTTTTTTTTAACATATAATGTATTATTTGTTTCAGAGGTACAGATCTGTGATTCAACAGTCTTGCACAATTCACAGCGCTCACCATAGCACATACCCTCCCCAATGTCTATCACCCAGCCACCCCATCCCTCCCACCCCCCACCACTCCAGCAACCCTCAGTTTGTTTCCTGAGATTAAGAATTCCTCATATCAGTGAGGTCATATGATACATGTCTTTCTCTGATTGACTTATTTCGCTCAGCATAACACCCTCCAGTTCCATCCACATCATTGCAAATGGCAAGATTTCATTTCTTTTGATGGCTGCATAATATTCCATTATATATATATACTACATCTTCTTTATCCATTCATCTGTCAATGGACATCTTGGCTCTTTCCACAGTTTGGCTATTGTGGACATTGCTGCTGGCAATTTCTTTTGCTTACAACCAAATTTTGTTGCAAAAGGAGACAAGAAGTCATGTCATCAGATCCATTGTTAATTATGTAATTTCTTACAGCAAGCTTTAA
This sequence comes from Phoca vitulina, assembly GCF_004348235.1. Classification (NCBI taxonomy): domain Eukaryota; kingdom Metazoa; phylum Chordata; class Mammalia; order Carnivora; family Phocidae; genus Phoca; species Phoca vitulina. The sequence continues at coordinate 27,200,049 of NW_022589704.1, forward strand.
TCTGGAAGTATCATGTTTAGGGGAATTGAAATAGGAGGATGGATAAATTTCATAAGGGGTTTTCAGATTACATCGGACGAATATTTGATCTGCTTATATAAAAGATGGTCTCTGTTTCCAAGACATTAAGATCGTAGTATCAGTGTTACTTTATCTCCTAGAGAGATGGAAACTGCCAGTCTTTAGAATCTAGCCTGGGAATATTCTTGAAGCATAATTGCCAAACCTATTTTGGATGACAATAGTAAAACTTGTATGATTGATGTATTTTAAAGAAAGTTTCAAAGCACTGAAAGATAAAACATGAAATATGTCATTTGAAAACTCTCTAATTTTAACTCAACAATATTACTCAGTATATTTGCCTTCAGCTCTAAATTCAGACCCCATCTATTATTTAACAATAAAAATAGTTACCGAAAATGCTTTTCAGAATTTCAGAATTGGCTATATTTTTATTTCTATTATTAAAATATGCTATGTTTCCATGTTTCCTTATAGAAAAAAATCTAACCAATTCCTTTCCATGCTCACTGTAAACTATATAATTGAAAAAATGTTATTTCCTTCAAGATCTGACAATTCTTTCTCAAACAGAATTCCCTATATTTAAAATATAGTGCTGCTTAGAAGATTTTGTCCTGCTTCAAAGTAAGACAAAAGAATTCTTAATGAAGGCTAATTTGTATTACCATATATCTTCCTTTAAATTGACTTTATCTCTCTCATTTTTCTAATTATCAATCTAATATTTTCTTTCATTTTCCCTGAGTTTCTTCTTTAGTTTTTAGCATTCCTGCAGTTTCTCTTTTATGTTAACATCTGATTTGTTTCATATGTAATCTCTAAATTAGTAAGTTTTCATATTTTGTCTGTATAGATACTCTTAAGGATCTGGTAAATGTTCGGGATATTCTCTTCCCTAAATTTTCATTGTGCTGAGGCATACACACAAACATTTGCACATTACTGAGGTGGTTTGACCCCAGTGAAGCAAATATAGAACTCTAGAGACCCCAGCTTAAAATTCCAGCAGTCTATCTCTTATATTTATCATAAATATTATTTCTGGACATTTAACACTTTGGAAGCCATTTTGAAAGATAATTTTGAAATGTCACCGATATTATTTAGTTAATTCTTGTTAAGTTTCCAACTGGAAAACCTGAAGTATGTGGATTTACTGAGAACCCATTACATCAGTCATATTTAACCAACTTGTTCCAATGACAGCGTATTTTTTTTGTACTTCTATAGCTTGTTAGTCAACATGTCTCACCTAGTTGGCTATCAATTTGAGTACCAGCATTTCTCACAAATAATTCTTAATTACCACCTGGAAGATAGACATTTTTCTCTAACTACTTTGAGATATTATGTAAGTGCTCTAGATTTATTATTTTTAAATTTATATTTCTTTCTGAGTTGAATATTATACAGTTTCCTTTTTTAGATTTCATCAGCAACAATAACCAGTTCTTGAGAAGTTCATGTGATTTTATTACTTTGCTTATTATAGCCAACTACAAGCCATCCATTCCACCTTATTTTGTATTATTCAAGTTAAAAATGAATCTAATTTTGCTTTGTTAATTTATCTTCAGTGACAAAAATATATAGTATATAACTATAAGATTATTTTTGTTATTATTATTGTTACTGTAATATTACTACTACCAGTAACATGTTCAATGCATCATGCCTAATATTACAATAATCTGCAATGCTCATGTGAGCTATCTCATCTTACTTCACAATAATATCATCACTAATGAAAACAGGGCAGCTGAATGTGCAATTGTGCATACTAAAAATATTATTTACCCTGATGTCTGCATTTATTGGCTGTGCCATGATCAAGAACCTTACAAACAGCAGTGAAAAGAAACCATTAAAAGTAGCAACTGAAAAGGGAGAAGCCAGTGATTATATTGATATTCTGCACTTGGAAAACTAATTTGTTTTGGAAAAAATAATTTGTTCTTAAATGATCAAGAAAATTATTATGAGGAAATATTTAATAACAGCAAAGGCATACCCCTTTTATTTTGTGTAGTGATTATCCTTTTTTTTTTTTAATTCTTTAATGGTAGTAGCAGACTGGGTTTTGCTATCTATTCCTCAATTAAATAAAAGTCATCACCTTCAATAAAAAACAGTGCAGAAAATTAATATGAATCAACCTTAGGAAGTTTTAGGACTCATTTAAAGGAGAATTTAATGTTGCAAGCCTTTAAAGAGATGGCTAAAATTACTCTTAGTTTATGAATTTGGATTTAATCAGGAGTTCAAACAGGTATAGAAAAAGCTAAACATAATAGAGACCATTCAAAAATTATTCAAAACTTAACTGATTTAGGAAAAAGACTATAGAGTATATGTCATGGTGAAGAATTTTGACAGAGGACATTGACCTTGGAATAAGGTAAATTGGCCCATATTTATTATGGTTCGAGGTCTGGTATCTTCCTAGACAGACCATTAATTTAAAACTCCTAAATCAGGACTATTGTCTGATAAACTGTAGTGGGACCAATAAGCCTTGAGTCTCAACTTGGATGTGGCTGCACTGTTTTGCAGGAGAAGGAAATTGCAGGAAAAGGAAATTTTGAAGGTTTGGGGGTGCCTGGGTGGCTCAGTCGGTTAAGCATCTGACTCTTGATTTTGGCTCAGGTCATGATTTCAGGGTCATGAGATGAAGCCCTGCATCAGGTTCCACACTCAGCAGAGAGTCTGCTTGTCCCTCTCCCTCCCTCCTGCTTGTACTTCCTCTCTCTTTCTCTCAATCTCTTAAATAAGTAAATAAACAAATAATAAAATCTTTTAAAAAATATAGAGGTTTTGACAAATTGTGAACTATTGATGGCAATCATGATCGAAATGCAAGAATAAGTCATTGCAAAGAGATCATCTCTTCTGGAAAACTATACAAAAAAGTGCAGGAGGGGTGCCTGGGTGACTCAGTTAAGCATCTGACTCTTGATTTCAGCTCAGGTCATGATCTCAGGGTTGTGAGATCGAGCTCTGTATGGAGCCTGCTTAAGATTCTCTGTCTCCCTCTCCATCTGCCCAACCGTCCCCATCTCTCTCCAAAGGAAAAAAAAAGTGCAGGAGTCCATGATATCACTTTTGAGATACTAAAGAGATTTGGGGTCATGGACTCCAATTTTATGAATGACATCTGGAACTTGATTCCTTTGAGTCCTTGTTCTGGTAGTTTTTTTTGTTTTTTTGTTTTTTGTTTGGTTTTTTTTGTTATTGTTGTTGTTGTTTTTTTTTTGGTACACCCTCTTCAACCCATCAGTCAGTCAGTTTCTTATCTTTCTTTTACTTTGCATTATGATGTTTGATTATTCTTTTTTTAAATTTTTATTTGCATTTATTCTGTGCAGAATTTAGTCCCGGGCCATAAGTTTTTGTTTCTTTAGTTTCTTCTGGGATATCTTTTACTTCTGTGCAACCTTCTCTTCTGGTTTAGGAACAATCTGCTCTTTTTCAGTAAGGATCATCTCGATATGGCAGGGAGAGCTCATGTACGGGTTAATCCGACCATGAGCCCTGTACATTCTACACCGCATTTTGGGGGCTTTGTTCACTAGGATGTGCTCAATGACCACAGAATTGACATCTAAACCCTTAAGTTCAGCATTACTTTCTGCATTTTTAAGCATGTGCAGTAAAAATTCAGCACTCTTCTTGGGCCACCGACCCTGTGTCCAGCCCCACTGTTTGGCCTGGGCACACCTACCAACTCCACCATTGTAGTGACGGAATGGCACACACTGCTTCTGTAAAGTGATGCCTTTCAGATACTTGGTGGCTTTTCGGATGTGCATACCTTTGATGGCCTGGGCAGTTTTACGTGTGTTCTTAAAGTGAACACGAAGATTTGAACCTCTTGATTTACATGATTTCATAGGGTTTTCTGGGTCAAGCAAATAGCGAACCATTTTCAGAAGTCACCTCAGGCCACTTTGATGTTTGATTATTCTAATTTATTTTTATTCAAATCTTCCATTATGACTCTGTCTAAGTCTTGCTCCTCTACCCCTACTTTGAACCTAAATTCCTAACTGCATCTTAGTTCTCCTAAATCTGGAGTACTGCCTTCCTTCAACTCAGTCTTCCAGAAATCAAGGTCTGCCTTTGAATGCATTCATAGTGGCTAGACCATGACCACCTCTCACCAGATGTCCCTGATCCTAACTGTCTGCTTGATTTTGGCTCTTGCCTCCCACTTAACCCCCACCCACTGCCCACCTGTTTTCTGACCTATCATTGTTTTTTTCCCCCGTCTAGGTTTATTGAGATATAAATAACACATAACATTGTGTAAGTTTAAGGTGTACAACACCATGATTTGATACATGTATATATAGTGAAATGATGACCACAATAAGGTTAGTTACCATATCCATCACCTCCCATAGTTATGTTGGGGGGGGTGGTTACCAGAACACTTAAGATCTACTCTCTTAGCAACTTTCAAGTATACAACACAGTATTGTTAACTATAGTCACTTCGCTGTACAGATCCCTGGAACTTACTCATCTAACAACTGGAAGTTTATACACTTTGATCAACATCTCCCAATTTCCCATCTTCCAGCTCCTGGCAACCACCATTTTATTCCTTATTTCTATGAGTTCAGCTTTTATTAGCAATAGTCAAGACATGGAAACACCCTAAATGTCCACTGGTGGATGAATGGATAAAGCAAATATTACACATACACACAACTGAGTATTACTCAGCCAGAAAAAAAGAAGGAGATTCTGCCATTTGTGATAACATAGATGGACCTTGAGGGCATTATGCTGAGTCAAATAAGTCGGGCAGAGGAAGATGATAAATACCGTATGATCTCATTTATATGCGGAATTTATAAAAGCAAAATTTGTCTTTTTTCTTGTGGTCTTTCTCAGTCATCTATCCTTCCCTAAAGAGACTTTCATTCCAACAAGTCCCAAATTGTTCCCAAACCAGTCTGTCACATCAGTTAGAATCTGAGGGCTGCATAAAAGCTGTACAGATCCCAACTATAGCCTGAAATCCAAACAATGCACCAGACAGCAAAATATGGTGGGTAAGACTCAATAAATTTCTGCTTCATCTCAGATCTCCATCTGGGCATCTCCTTGGGGAACCCTTCTGACTTTCTCCATTGAGTTAAGCAGCTCTCCTATATATTCTCAGGCTAGTGCTGACTTTGGTCCTAATTCCTTATTATATAATTATGTGATCCACTTGCTTGTTTTCCCACTTTAAACTAAGACCCTCCAGGGAAGACATTGTAGTGTTTATTCACTCTTTTATTCCCAGTGTCTGGCAATGCACCTGACACATATTAAATAGAATAAACAGACCCAATTCTAAACTCTTTTCTTTAATTTTCCTCTCTTCTCCCTTCCTCTTTCTTGGTTCCTGTTGCATACTAACTGTAGGAATCAGGGGAAATTGTTTAATCTCTCTGAGCCTTGGTTAACTTAGTTATAACGTCTACTCCGTGGTGTTTTGCCCTTATAAGGAAATCAACAATAAGGTTGGCGTGCTTAGAATATTGGTTTTCTCAGTAGGCATTTAATAAGTGTAGCTTATTTCCATCATAAAAAATGGTGATAACCTCTCACTGCCCACCCTTGGTAAGAAGGGTAATAATGTCCTGTTTACTAAAATACTGTTTACTTTAAATACATTCTTGCATTTACACCTTGAAACACTCTGAGACAGGTACTGTAACAATCCCATTTTATCAATAAGGCAATCAAGGCTCTCAGTGGTTAAGTAAAACCCAGGACCTCAGAGTCAGTGACAGGATGAGACATAGAAAATTTCCATCCGGCGACCATACTAATCATTGCACATCTTACCTCATACCCATCTTCATTCTCTCCTTTGTTGCAGCTTCTCTGATACTGGAACCTAAATGCCCAAGTACTCCTACATTTGACAGCAGCTCTTATCATAATAAATGCTAATGAGCCCTTGGTGGAAAATTTTAGAGCTTCAGAACCCCATCTTCCTGACTAATGATGCCATTGCTTAATTGACTCATTTTCCTGGGTCCTTAGAATAGTCAGGTTCTATGTGCAGGCATCTTTTTGCTAACAGGCCTGGCAAGGAAGCAGATATGGTGGTGCTACCACATTAACAGAAAACTGGAAAGAACATGAGATTTTAAGGCTTCCACTTTTAAATCTTTATATAGTCAGCTTGACACATAAAAGTTATATTTGGATGTTATACTAATAACATGGTAAGAAAAAATAATTGCATTCTGGAAGATCAATTACTTAAGCCTCAAAGGACCAACTTGTCATGGTAAAAACCACTTATTTCTTTCTCTCCTAGTCATTTTTTTTTTATATTCTATAAAATACACTTAGCTCTTAATGGCAATACTTTTACTTCTTTCTATGGTAATTTGTATATATTTCTTAATTTTTTACATGACATTTTTATGAAGGTTGCAGATCTCATTCCCATTTAAGAATAAAGCATTATCATGTGAAAATAAGAAACAGTAAGTGGATTGAAACAAAAACTCAGTTTCTGGGCTCAGCTTCGGGAAGATGGAATACACATACTTTTCCCAATTCCTCCTTTTAAATACGACTAAAAACCCTGGGCGTTATACACCAAACAAACATAAGAAGACTGAGAGGTGGAGACAAGCCGACACACATCTTGGGACCTCAGAACCTGGGGAATGACAGGCTGGCAAGTGCTTTAGCTTTTCTTTTTGCCTGCCTATCCCAGCCCCGGTACCAGACAAGCGGGCAGCGTGGAGCCCCTAAGGGGCTCAGAGGAAACAAACCTCAAGAAAAAGCGTAATCTCACCAGTAAAGAAGCGGGTAAAGGGCAGCCTATCAAGACAGAAAACTGTCACATAATAACCGCTCTACTCTCACAAGCAAAGTAAAAGCAGCAAAAGCAGAAGGGAGAGAGTAGATTTCCCTCCCCCCCAAAATGATGTCAGAGAGGATCAAGTGGGAAGACAGCCCCCGGTGGCCCCACCAGGTTTCCACGGTAACCGTGGACTTCCGCCCCTCCTCATTTTTGCTGGGGTGGTGTCAGAGGCCGTGCAGTGGAGAGGCAGAACTTTCTCCAACATTCCGTGGCAACAAGTCCACCCGACTACAGTGACAGTAGAGACAGGGAGGAGAAGCACTAATGAGGTGCCCCTCCCCCTCCCAGCCAGGACAGTTTCAGCAAAAACCTAGTGGAAAACCTGATCTCCCAGCCCCACCCAGTAGCACCAGGAAACCCTTTCTCATTTATATGTGACACCACCAGATGTCAGTGAGGGTCAGTAGGAGAAATGAGATGTCCTTACCTACCTTAAGCTTCTCAGTTTGATGAAATTGATGCTGAATATCTGTGTGCAACCTCAGGGCTGATCACCACACAGATTCTCAAGGCACATCTTCTCCTAACATATTACTTTCTTTAGGAGAAATCTATCTGGTAATATAGCCTAGCCCCTCACAATGATGGAGTTTTGGAATATAGGTGAAATTCGTTGGGGTGAGGTCCGGAGCCCACTACCAAGAAGGAACTCTTGAGACGTCTTTGGTGCAGATAGGTGGTTTATTAAAGCCCGGGGACAGGACCCGTGGGCAGAAAGAGCTGCTGCCCTGGGGTTGTGAAGGGTGGCTGATTCTATACTATGGGGTTGGGGAAGGTAAGGAAAAGGGAGGTTTCAAAAGGATTTTCATAAGTTAAAGCAGACTCTCAGGACACCGGAGGCCTTGCGGGTGTTAAGTTTGTTTTTCCCTTTAGCAAGGCATTAACATGAAAATCGTTGGGAACTTCCTGGAGGAACAATACACTGCCGCTTCAAGTATCTGTCAATGGGCTGCAGGTTATAAGGACATTTAATTGTATTTGCATTCCCTTTTGGAAGCTAGACCATTGACAGAAATGCTTTGTTCTTGTAAATTGCTAAGGTTTTTGTAAACTGAGGGAGACTTGCGTCTTGCAGGATTGTGATCTCTGTAAGCTAACTATTTGTTTTTCCTTTAGGGCAGCCAGGAGCGCCTGAGGAATGTCACGTATGTCTCATGGAGTGGGGTTTGTGGGGTGTCAGCTTCTGCTTTGTCCTCAGCTTGCCTTCTGTTCCTTTATCAAAAGGAAGAAGGAAAAAAAGGAGAGAGAAGAAGGGAGGGAGGAAGGAAGGAAGGAGGAAGGGAGGGAAGGAGGAAGAAAGGAAGGAAAGAAGAAGGAAGGAAGGAAGGAAGGAAGGAAGGAAGGAAGGAAGGAAGGAAGGAAGGAAGGAAGGAAGGAAAGGAAGGAAGGGAGGAAGGAAGGAAAGGAAGGAAAAGTACAGAGTTTCTATAGAATATACCAGCCACAGCTCACATTACATACATGTTCTTTAGAGAAACAACAAACAATCCTCAAGTACAGGACTTGATAGCACCATCCATCCTAAATTCACCTGGTAATTAGGATCTTCCTCTGTGTTAGTTATCCAAGGGAAATTAAACCTGCTGCATCTTATGACAGGAAGTAGTTTTACAACTGGGAGCAAGACACCCACTGAAGTGAGGCTGGGAGGTAGCGAGTGGGGTTAGCTTCCTTGATGATTACATTTCAAAGAGCTGGTTCTTGGGCTCTGGAGAAAGACATTTCTGGGTTGTAAAGCTGGCTGATTTCGTATTTAAACTGACTTATACACATTTCAAAGAGACAGAGAAAGAATTTACAAGTTTTCTAAAGTAGAAAAGTTTTTCTAAAGTAGAAAATGGAGATAGCTCTTTGACAGGAAGAATTAAGAGTCTTATTTTTAATTTGTATTTGCTTATATAGTAGCCTCTACATTTTTTTCACCTTCAACTTCTCCAGCTTTATTTGCTCTTCCTCCTCAACATACAAACACGTTTAAGTTCCCTCATCCTAAAAGAAACACACACACACGCAGAGGGAAGCCTTCTTCCTCAGTCTTCCCCTAAACCAGCCGTTCCCTCTTTCATGAAAGATACTTAGTTTAGAACAGTTGCGAAATTTCATAGTATAAAGACATAATAATTACTTTGTAGAGTTGAAATTTTTCTAAAGTCAGGTTTGTAAAGAAAGAACTTACCAACAGTAAAATTCACTCTTTACTGTACCATTATATGAATTTTAGTAAATGCACCTAGTTGTGTACTGATGTGGGAAACAAAGGCAAAAAGAAAAGTAAATTTCTTTCCTACTTGCAGCCAATTGACTAGTCCTTGAAACAGGCCGAGTGACATTCCTGTAGGAACTCAGCTGCCTCGATGTTGACGCTTTGCTAAGGGCGAAAGGCCATCTTAGCTCAGCATTATCCTGACCCCCCAGATCCTGTAAGTCTCCTTTAACATATTAAAAATTCCTTTGGAAACTTCCCTTATCTCTCCCCACCATGATACATGTTGGCAATCATCCTCCAAGCATATGGCCCACTGACATACATCTGAAGGGTCTCATGACTTAGTTTTTTAAAAAAGATTTTATTTATTTATTTATTTGACAGAGATGAGGGCAAGAGCAAGAGAGCACAAGCAGGGGGAGCAACAGAGGGAGAGGGAGAAGCAGGCTCTCCGCTGAGCAGGGAGCCTGATGCAGGGCTCTACCCAAACCAAAGGCAGACGCTTAACCAACTTAGTCACCCAGGCACCCCGTGACTGAGTTTTATTAGATAGTAATAAATGACCTTTTCCTAACAATAGCTAGCCCCCTCAAGGTCTTGGAAACTTTGCTTCCAAAATTCCTTAGAGACTTATGCTATCCCTAACCTCCTCCCAATTTATATAATCCCGAAGTATATAATCAGTCACCTGTCACAACCCCAGTGTAGCTCTTTCTGCCCATGGGTCCTGTCCCGTGCTATAATAAAACCACCTTTTTGCACCAAAGACATGAATTCTTTCTTGGCTGTCAACTCCGAACCCCAACATTTTTTACATCATCACCATCACCAAAATCAAGATATAAAACACTTTCATTACTGTGAAAAGTTCCCTCTTTCCCCTTTTTAGTCAAGCCCTTTAATTTAAGCAACAGTGTTTCCTGCCTCTCTCCCAGTGATTTAAGGTTTTTACTCCATAAGAGAGAAAAGAGGGGAAGGATGGGCTAGTGCCTCCCCAGTCCCCCTCAGTCCTCCTGCCCCGTCCCAGCCTTACTTGTTAGCACCTGGTGGACTATGTACAATGGTCCCTAAGTGAGGGAGATTTCCTCCTCTTGTCTGGGCCACTCAGAGGTCCTACTCTATTCTGGTAATGTAGCCCAAACTTGGCCTTTAGCCATATGTTAACTCTATATGCTTTTTGCTTCTCCACTAGTATGCCTGCTGGAATCTCTTTCTCCATGCTCTGCCACAAAGCAGAGAATTTGCTTAGCTCCTTGGTCAGCCATTCCAGACACCCCACCTTAGCATCAGCTTTAAATATTCTGTTCACACATCCATCCATCTAGACATCACCTAAGCATTTGTAAGTGTTTATTATATGTCGAACATTCTAGACTACAAAGACACAGCTGTAAAATATAGACATTTTTCCAGTTCTCATGAAGCTGGTAGTCTTGTTGTTGGAGAGAAATTAAGAAGTTAATTTCTGGTAGCAATAGGTGCATTGAAGAAAGTGAACCAGAATAATAATCGATACTGTAGAGAGTGAAAGAGGAACATGTGTGTGTGTTTCCATACAATATGATGGTTAGAATAGGTCTACCAAAGTTTCATTTGTTGTTTTGTAGGTATTTTAGGCATCCTTTTGCTTAACAGCAATTTATCGTGTTTTCTGAACAGGCTACAAACTTTTTTTATTTGCAGGTTCTTATCTTCTTTTTATTCTATAATTCCTTGGTAGGCAATTCCTTCTGTAATGTGTTTTTTAAATACATAGTTTCATGTAACAAATATTATCTGACTTAATGATATTTTTAAATGATAATTTTATTTATTAAAGTGGACAATTTTGTAACAATTAAGAGAACACCTTAATAAAAATTGCTTTTTTATGCACAACTATAATGTCAATCATCTTCTTAAAATATTTCTATTCACACAATTAGAATAGGAGGCAACTATGGAGGAATAAAAATTAGAAAATAGCTTTGGGGCTCTTACGGGATTTTGATTTATTAGTTTTTTTTTCATTTTGAGGTAAATGATCTACTGGACATGTGGTGTGTTAAATCTCTGCCAGATGTCTCATATTGCTCCTGTGGCAGTGGAATTTTCATATAATTATTGATATAAATCAGATCATGTCACTCTTCTAAATACTCCAATCTCTTCCTGCCCAACTCAGAATCAAACTTACTGTGCCTTGTATTATTTGGTGGGGGCCATAATGAGGAACTGGAATTACAGGTCTTTGATTTATGATAGGGTTATGTTCCAATAAACCCACTGTAAGTTGAAAATAACATAAGTTGAAAATGCATTTAATACACCTAACTTACTGTGTATTGCGGCTTATCCTGACCTCCCTTAAACGTGTTTAGAACACTTACATCAGCCTACAGTTGGGCAAAATCATCTAACACAAAGTCTATTTGGTAATGAAGTGTTGATATCTCATGTAGGTTATTGAATACTGTACTGAAAGTGAAAAAAAAAATGGCTGCATGGGTAGGAATGGTTGTGAGTGTGTTGGTTGCTTACCCTGTAATCATGTGACTGACTGGGAGCCACGGCTCACTGCCGCTGTCCAGCATCACAAGAGAGGATCACATTGCATATCACCAGCCTGGGAAAAGATGAAAATCCAAAATTCGAAGTATCGTTTCTGCAGAGTGTCTATCACGTTCACACCATTATATAGTCAAAAAATCATAAGTCAAACTATCTTAAGTTGGGGACCATCTGTATTTTATTTGGGATTTTGCTTATAAAGTATAAATATAATGCTGTTTATATGGTGCTCTTTCAAATTTCATTTATTTGATATCTCATAAAACTCAAAAGTTCTACAGTCTGAAAGCCGTTGATAGCTTTCATGGATATAGTCTGACCTATAACTTTGCCTTAAAAAAATCTGAGAGTGAACTAGCATTCAGCTTTCTAAATAATATTACTACATATGTCTTACCTTGGAAACACAGCTTCTTCTGACCTGGATTTCCAGTGAAAATTAAGATTTTCCCTGCATCTTGGCACTTTAGAAAAAAAATCAGATCAGATCCAATTTGGGAAGATAATTTAAACTCCATTGAGAATCTAAATGAAGTTGCTTCCATCTCTAGAATTCTTTCAAAAATGTTACCTGATCAAGCTGACTAAAATAAGTAAGTAGATTAGATTAGACAAATAAGCCTCACACAGAAGTAATTTTATTCCTCTTTCTTCTTTTCTTACAAAAGAAAATGCATAAGCTAGCTTATTATTGTCCCCCTCCTCTCTTTTAAACAGGATATATTATAGAGATTCTGGTGAGTGAGGAAAAAAAAAAGCTCTGTACATTTTGAACTACATTTTTTTTCTCACCATCAAGCAGGAATGGTAAACCTGCAATTTTAAAAGAAAATCATAAAAATGCAACCTCTAAAATTCCTGGAGCATGTCTATGTGACTGCCAGGACCATGTCTGCTCACCTCCCACATACTTCTATCAGAGACGAATTGAAGACACAACACAGAGCTTCCTCAGAGAGGTTCCATGATCCCACCAGGGAAAGAATGCATCCTCCTTGCTCTGTCTTGTAGTTGAGACTACTGTCCCATATGTTCACCATCCAGGTCTAAAACTTTACTGACATTTACATTTGTATTTTTTATAGGGGTCAAACTGCCATTTATGGAAATATGAATGAGGGCAGTTTTTGAATTGTGTTGCCAAATGTGGCATTGATCAAAATGGCTTCAGCTAAGGCAACTGAAGGATTAAAGAAAAGAGAAGGTGAATGGTCTTTTCTTAAAAAGTCTAAAATCTTAGTTGCTTCACTTTTATCAAAAGGTAAATTTGAAACCTTTACCTGTAACACCAAATAAACCCATTGTCATGTTTTAAAAGATAGCCAGCTTTGACCCTCTTCCAAGAACAATTATTTGAAGTGTTAGAATTGTATAATTGAAACTCAGTAACTTTAAAGATAATATGAGTGTATCAAAATTTTAACAGAGCAATGTATAGGTCTACCATATATCCCCTAAAGAAGAACATAGCTAAGGTATTATAAGAATGTCAAAAAGTGAGAAGGAAAGATGAAAGCCAAGGGACTTGTAGCTAGTGAATCAATGTTCAATTTATAATCACACAATATAAGCCACCTTCCGCCTTCCTTAGAATGGAAAGCCTTTCCAGTCATGTGTAGTACATGTTCTGCATAGCTCTCATCACAAGGTCATTTATCTTACTTTTATAGTCTTGAACAATGCAAAAACAGGTACCTATATATAACTCTAGGCAATGTACAATAATGAGCAAGTTTCTAATTTCCATGATTTTTGCTTTCATGTTCATGGACTTGACAGTCAAAATCAGTTATTTAAAATGTGAATTTTTTATTATCTTGACAAGACTGATGCTTCAGCATATGGGCTGTTTCATATAACTTTGGTATAGTCTCCATGGTATATTGTACAGGTAAGTTTTTAATGTACTAATATGCAGAGATTCAGAATATACTGTTAAATGAGAAAAAATAAGTTGCAAAACATTGTATATGTAGGAAAGGGATGATTATGAATCTGTAGTTTTGTTTAGTAATAGCATGTAGAAATGCCAGAGGATATATGAAGAACTAATAAATAAAATTATAGACATATAGGGTGAAAGGCATACAGGTGACAGGAACAGGGAGATTGAGACTTCTTGAAGTATGCCTTTATACATAATTTTGATTTTTAAAACATATGAGTACTAGTGATTTAAAGGTTAAAGTATATTTCAAAATGGTTACTCAATACTCTTTGGTATTTTAGACCCAGTTCTACTGTGGGGGCGGGGGGTGGTTTCCCCACACACTACCAAGCAATTCTTGGACACCCGAGGGGTGTCCTACAATTCAACTCAGTTCTGACACTATCTACCCAGAGATAGCATCAGATTCCACAGGTGAAGTGTTTAGTCCTGCAGGACTGCCCTCACACATTTCAGATGCCAGTCATAAGCCTAGCTTGTTACCTGTACTTCTGACCAACTGGCTATAAATTAGAGGTTCCCACCAGTCCTCCTTGGGTTCCATTAATTTGCTAGAGCAGCTCCCAAAACTCAGGGAAATATTTCACGTACTAGGTTGCCAGTTTATTATCAAAAGATATAAAGCAGCCAGCTGGAAGCTCTTCATAGGGCAAGGTACAAAGCAAGGAGCAGAGCTTCCATGCTCTCTCTGAAGTGCACCACTCTCCCCAAATCTCCACATGCTCACCAATCCAGAAGCTCTTCAAACCATCTCCTTTTGGATTTTTATGGAGGCTTCATTAAATAGGTAGGATTGATGCAATCATTGGCCATTGGAAATTTATTTTGACCTCCAGCCCCTCTCCCCTACCTGAAAGCTAGAGGCAGGACTGACAGTTCCAGTCTCCAATCTCATGGTTGACTCCCCTGATAACAAGCCCCCATCCTTTTTTTTTTAATGCTTATTTATTTACTTTTTTTATGCTCATTCATTTCTTTAAATTATTATGTTCAGTTAGCCAACATAGAGTACATCATTAGTTTTTGATGTAGTGTTCAATGATTCATTAGCTGCATATAACACCCAGTGCTCATCACAACATATGCCCTCCTTAATACCCATCACCCTGTTACCCCCTCCCCCACCCCTTCCCCTCTAAAGCCCTCAGATTGTTTCCCCCGAGTCCATAGTCTCTCATGTTTCCTCTCCCTCTCTGATTTCTCCCCCTTCAGTTTTTCCTCCCTTCCCCTATGGTCCTCCATGCTATTCCTTATGTTCCACATATGAGTGAAACTACATGATAATTGTCTTTCTCTGCTTGACTTATTTCACTTAACAAGCCCTCATCCTTAAATGTAGTTGAAAAGTCACCTCCTTAATACAACTAAAGATACTTTTATAGCTCTCATCACTTAGGAAATTAAAAGGGATTTATGAGCTCTATGCCAGAACCAGGGAAGAATACCAAATATATATTCCTTATTATAAATCACAGTATCACAGATACTTATTAAAAGTGTGACCCATCTCAAGTAAAAGATGAAACACCCATTTATCATTATTAATGCTAAGTCCTTTTTGATAGATATATCATCAAGAATTAAAAAGAGAAGAAAAGCACTAATTATCTCTATAAATTTTGTCTTATAAATTCTTCTTTACTTTACTTTACTTATAAATACTTCTTTAGTTTTACTAGTTTACCATTATCAACACTGGACTGATTTGCCAAAAAATAAACAAACAAACAAAAAACACCACTAAATGCTTTTGTACTATATATTTTGACATATATATATCTATATATTTCTTAAGAAAGAGAATTTTTTTCAAGATGAATTAGATATCTGCATAGGGATACCAACTCCATGCTATTTGTTATGGTTGCATTTACAGCTTAGATAGAGATTGGTTTACATTTATTGTGAATTTAATTCATCTAGCAAATATTTCTAGGGCCCCTATTATATGGCAATGAATACAACCTTATAGATATTCCTACCCTGTGTAGATAACGTTCTATGTGTCTGAGAAGGATAGGGAGACAGACCATGAATGAGAAATATACCTTGATAAATTTTATTATTATTAAATCCTATAAGAAAAATTTTTAAAAATAGAGCTATGTAAGAAGGATCCAGAGTACCACAGAGAAGGTTAGGGTTTAATTTTAAATAAAATAGTCAGGGTGTACCTAATTAGGAAGGTAGCATTTGAACAAAGACATAAAGGATATGTATTAACCATGTAGCTATCTGAGGGAAAGTATTCTAGGGAGATGAAGTAGCTAAGGCAAAGGACCAAAAGCAGCATCATGCCTAAACTACTTCAAGAATAGCAAGAAATCTACTGTAGAATAAAACAGAGGCAGTCAGGCCCAAGAAATAAAATGGACTAGAACATATATGTCCTGTAGGCTTGGTTTTTATTCTTGGTGACAATGGAAACCACTGTAGAGTTCTGAGCAAAAGAATTACATGATTTAACTTATGGTTAAAGTAATTAATTATTAGGGGCAAAAGTAGAAGCATAAAGAACATATATTCAGGAGGTTATTGAAGTAATCCAGAATAGAGACGTAGTGACTTGGGCCAGAATGGTAGGTGGAGGTGGTGGGAAATGTTCAGATTCTGGATTATTATCAAGGTGATTTGCTGACAGATTTGCTATGGGAGAGAAAGAATTCAAACTTGAGTTCATACCTTTGGCTTCAGTAACACAAAGAATGAAGTTTCCTTCAACCAAGACTGGAAAGCATTGTACAAGAGAGTCACAGGCACACATCAGTGGGAACACAAGGGAAGAAAAATCCTAAGGTTCACTAGGAAACGCTTCCAAGAGAAGTAGAAGAATGAAGACCAGAATAAAGTAGTTCTCCAGCTACCTATCATGATACTGTGATCAGTCATATGTGATTACCTCATTGCTTCCTCTCTACTCACCAAATCTCTTGGAAAACAATGACTTCTGCTATTATTTGTTTTGGAAACTGAGATTCTAAACACAGCTTTGTCCCAAACATGAATCAGACCTGTTCCACTGTTCTGCTAAACTAAAGGTAACAACTATAATGTAACCCTGTGATATAGTTAACCCTCTAATGTCTATAATAAAGATAATAATCAAAAGGAAATGAATGGCCCTAGTAACTTTTTAATTGAGTTTATAGTAAAATGTGGAAGTTTGTGAAGCAGATTTACTTCTCTAGTTATTTTTCAAAATTAATGTCTAAGGAACTTGATTTCATGTAACTAAATTAACCATTGTTTGGGATGGTGAACTGCATTAACTCTGAGTAGATCTGAAATAGCCATTAGGTCTATAATTGTAAAAGTTAAGAATGGGATATCTCTAATAACAAAAGTATTCAGGTATATGAGACAGAGATAATCTTATCATGGGGGAAATGCCCAATTGTAGAAACAGTCTTTTTATTTTGCTGTTCTTATTTTGGTGAAAATGTGTGTCTTTGTTGTGGATCTGTGATCTGTGTAAGAGAATGATGATACAATTTTATTTAAGCATAGCAATATAATAATATTGAAAAGGCATTTAAGATTTCTCCCATTGAAGGCAGCTTATTGATTTTTTAAAAAATATATTAACATGTCCAGGAAGTGTCATCTGGGTGTCCCCTGTGGTACACTAGAGTTCAGGACCCATGGTACAACATTAACGTGGGTTAAAGAACAGGCTTTTTCAGAACAAAGTAAACTCCTAAGACTAGTGTGAGCCATCAGAGCAGAGAAGGCATAGCTTCTCCGCTTCCCCATCATCCCACAGGGACACATGTCAAAGATGGGCCCCTGCTAGAGCACATCTCAGTTGGAGGGAATGCCTCCATCCCGTGCGTCTCCATCTCTAAAGGCCACGTCTCTAAAGGCACCCAAGGGAAAGTAGCCTTGTCAGTGAGCGAATGTACATACTGCCCGGTGCCACAGTCTAGCTTTGGGGCACTGAGCTTTAACAGGAGGAACCTTGGAACCTAGATATCCAGCTCCTGGAGACACGGAAGCCATCCTGCCAGAGTCCCAGGTCTCTGATATTGGTTCTAGTCCCTCCCGATTCATTGTTCAGGCAGTGCAGAGTCATCTCCCAGGGTCAATTTTAGACAACTTGGCTTGGTGTAGCGCATAAACTTCCCGGGTGTGTCCCTATATAAGCAAAGTAAAATATTTTGTTTTACTAAATGCAAGATATTTCTATACATTTCTGGGACAGTGATATTGAAATAGTTTCAGGCTGACAGTACAACTTTAATTTTATTCATGACTGAGTCTATGACATTTCATATAAACTTCTGAGACAAATGTAAGCTTCTTGAGTGTGGGAGGGACTTCGCTTATCAAAAATTTTTATGGTATTGCTCATTCCAGTGATAATAAACAGCTTTACAACTGCGCTGGGTGTAAACTCTTTATAATTTCCCCTGTGGCTCTGAGAACTTTGTTTTAACTCTTGTCAATGTAGAAATCATTTCATCAATAATTAAAACAATACCCCTGCTCCCATGAGCTAGCTGAAAGAATAAAAACCAGGCCCCATTACAATGTTTTATTAGCTAGGTTTTAAACCAGGCTTTGTCCTATTTGTTCCTTCATTAGCAGCCTGGGAACAATTGCATGGAGTATTTTAGGAAGTCTTAAAATGCCACCTAATATTTATTGCTTATTTGTAATTACAAAATTCCTCTATCATATTATATAGATGTTGGGAAGTTTGTGCTCAAGACAAATACCACTACTCTCAAGTCTAATAACTACTAAAAACTGAGAGAAATATTTCTTTTATTTCCTAAAAATTGTGAAGTTCTCCTGTATACAAAAACAACTGAAGGAAGAATCCAGAACAGTGTTAATGAAGGGAGCCAACAATAAGAAAACCCATGCAGAAACTACCCATCCACCCTTTAATCTGCTAGCACTTGGAACCAATTCCAGGGATTCGAAAACTCTATGAACCTATGTAGAATATATAGCAAGGAGTGGACCATGGCAGCCATGAAAGTGCATTGCTCCCATTGCGTGCTGGCACCCCTCGGCGACTACCATCCCGTTTTCTCTGAGGTTGTGCTTTCTGCACGCTGCCTCCAGCCAATGACTGAACATAGCAAGTGGTTTTTGTTTTTCTTTTTTTTCATTATTTTCTTTATATTTAGTATCTTTTTTTCTCCCGTGTTATTTTTTTTCAAATTTTTATTTAAATTCTAGTTAGTTAACATACAGTGTAATATTGGTTTCAGGAGTAGAATTTCATGATTCATCACTTACATATAACACCCAGTGCTCATACAGGTGTGCTCCTTAATGCCCATCAGCCCATCTCCCACCCACCTCCCCTCCATCAACCCCCATTTTGTTCTCTATCATTAAGAGTCTCTTATGGTTTGTTTCCCTCTCTTTTTCTATTTCCCCCTTCCCATATGTTCATCTGTTTTGTTTCTTAAAGTCCACATATGAGTGAAATCATAGAACATAGCAAGTGTTAATTCAGGTCTGTTCCCTTGAACCTTAGGACTTCTCAGATGGATAACTTTGGCTCAAGGATACTCCATCAATCTGACATAAAACTCTTTACAATGGTTTCTTACCAATTCTCTTTTCTCCTTCACAGATATCAGACCTGCACTATGGTCTGAAGTTTCTCCCTGCCTACTCCTGTTCCTCTCCTCCATCTCTCATATTCCCCAACACGTCTTTCATGTTTCCTCAACAAATTTCTTGCACCTTGTACAGTACACACTAGACAGCTAGTTTGCACCAGCATATCCAAATGCCCCCGTTAATTACTCTCTTGAACATGTAGAGCTCCTGTCCTCCCTTTGTATTCCCATCAAGCAGAATGTGCAGCAGAACGTGTTGTTTAGTGTTCAAGGTCAGGGGCTCTGAGGGCGGCCAGCCCAGAGCATCCCTTGTAAGGAAGAGTGTTCAGGTGGCAGGCCTTGATCTCCTTGGAAATGCTGGCCATGAAAGGGAGGGGAAGGCCACTGATTGTTGCTAGGGTAAGTTACTATGAGATAAAACCTTCTGCATGTAGATCCCAGCAGCAGATGCTTTGTCCAGTTGGCTGCTCCTGGACTTTGCGTACATTAAGTTCCCCCAATAAACTTACGCCTCGACTGCTGTCTCTGGGTCTTTTCTATGTCTCACTGGATCATCACCCACCCTAGGTTTAGAGTCTTTTGGGGTGCGGCTACACACACCTTTAATTCCATCTTGGTATATGCTTTTTGGAGGATCCAGTGTAATGCATGCTTCCTCCTTCATTGTCACGTTACACTAGTCCTCTCATTTACTCTGTTCCACCATGGGCAGTGATCGTCACTGATTTCTTAAAACGCGATAAATTGTTTCTACCTCAGAGCCTTTGCACAGGCTATCCTGGTACACAGGATAAACAAATATACATATAAATACACACAAATAAATATAACCTTTATATATTGTGCTTTGTGTAGATTTAAAAAATTGTTTTCCCAACTAAATTTTGACAGTAAATTTCACTCATAGATGTTGAGTCATTAAAGTCTTTTTGGTATCTTTACCTTGTGGTAGTTTTACGGAATAGCTAAGGCTATATGAAGACTACAGTGTATTGAAATGTATTGCTTCTGACAAAATTGCTTATAACAACTAAAATATTTTGAGGTGCTTCTCAAAATGATTACTCATAGAGAGGGAAATACAGTTGACCCTTGAATGGCACAGGTTTGAACTATGTGTGTCCACTTATATGCAGATTTTTTAACTGTACAGTACTACAAAATCATTTTCTTTTCCTTATGATTTTCTTAATAACATTTTCTTTTCTTTAGCTTTCTTATTATATGAATATAGTATATAATACACATAACATATGAAATATGTGTTAATCAACTATTTATGTTATTTGTAAGGCTTTTGATCAACTGTAGTCTATTAGTAGTTAAGTTTTGGGGGAGTCAAAAGTTATACGTGGATTTTTGACTGTGCAGGGGTCAGCACTTCCAACCTCCATGTTGTTCCAAGATCAATTGTATTGCAATAGTATGGAGGGAGGAGAAAAAAAAAAAAACAATTTTTCAGTGAATGTCTTAATTTATTAAAGCAGTGTTTCTTAGATTCTAATATGTGGACAACTACTGGATATCTTCTTCCCTATGTTACCCACTTGGCTGACTCTTCTTCAGGATGAACTCAGGAAACACCTTCTCCCAGAAAACTTCACTGTCTTTCTTTCTACTCATTTGGATGAGAGGCACCTCTAATGTGGTCCTACAGAACTTGATATCTCACAGCACTTATCCCATGAAATTCATCCCTAAGCCTGCAAATTGCCTGGTTATGTATTGCCCTCTTATAAGCAAAACTTCAAAAAGCAAAAGTTTAACCTTAGTCCTAGTATCCTCCAACACTATCATAGTACTTGTCACAGAGTAAAGCTCAGTAAATGTCATCAAAGAATAAAGATTTTGCCTAAAATCCAGAGTTGATAAATTAAATTACCAGATAAGAAGTATAATTCTGCATGGGTTATTAAAAGAGATTCAAAATACCTCGTTTCTCCTTTTATGAAGCATATGTCTGTATGTGAGTAGAAATTTCTGGAAGAGAATGTATCTAGAGAGTATATCTGGTTGACTAGATATCTAGTTGCTCTGCAGGGCTCTCACACTATAAAACAATTAAATCCTGTATAAAATACGCCTTCCACTGTAGTGCTGAGATCATAGGGCCATCACACTAACAAAAATCATGGGCGTGGGTGGTGGTAGTTGTGGTGGGTGGTGATGATCAGGGAAGAGGAAATAATAAGCAAACCATAAGTAAGGTTGTCATGGGAGCAAATGCCAATATCGGCATTTCAAGCACTCCAGGTATTAAATGTGGGATTAACATCTAGGTGGTGAGCTCAATCTGAAACTCCCAAATTAACCTGGGATCAGGGAAAGAGTTAGTGTACTCATAGATCCATGATGCCTCCAAATACAGCAGAAAATATCTCCTCATTAGACTTCCATGATTTCCACAGTTTAAAGTCAGCTGAATATGAATCTGAAGATCCTAAATCCACAACGAAACAAGACAGCATAGAGCACAAGTAGACAACAATAGTAATAGCATGTTTTCAAAACAGATTTAGATTATTCTTAAGGACTTGAATAACTAGAATCATATTATAAAATAAATATGTACAAAACTTCTAAAATAATAAAAGATGACCAGCAATACTATCTTACTTCAGAATGACTAGACAGACTTTCAAAAAAGAATAGAACTTTTGGAAATGAGTTCAAAGCTCTAAGTGCTTTAGGATCAGCCACACCAAACCCTCATTTTATTGTAGAACAGAGAGGCTGCAACACACCCATGCTGACTAAGCCAGAGGTGAGTCCAGAACCCCAGCTCCACACTCCAAGCTCAGTACTCCTTCCCCAGGCCTGTGCTGCCCTAAGTCAGCAAGCACATCATGATCATGTGAACAAACCCTGCAGCTTTGCTTACCATGTATCAGGCATAGCGTGAAGCCCCTAACCCACTTAATCCTTACAAGAATTCTATGAGGTTAGTACTATTACCATCATCATTGTAATACTGATGGGAAGAGAGCTGAAATAATTTGCCCAAGGCCCCACTGCTAGGAAATGGTGAAGCAGGGATTCCAATCCAGGCACTTTCTCTCTAGAGTCCATGATCTATAACATTTATAATAGAAATTAAAGCTCTTGATAATACTCAAAAGGTCCCATCCACTCATATCACAAACCTCAGTCACTATCTTCAAGAGGCAGTGGCCTTTTTAATTTCTTTAAGCTGATAAAATGGCTCAGAGCCATTCCACTTATTTCTTCCTGCCCCCAGAAAGGTTGACATACTCTTCTTTGGAACAAAGAAGAGATGAAATAAAAGCACACCCAAGTACAATTATTCCTGAATTTGTTCTGATATAGAATTCCTTAGTCTATTTCTCTGGGTCTGCTCATTATGTAGAAAGGGAAATTGAAGCCACACAGATAAAGGTCATCCAGCTAGAGTGAAAAACAAAAACAAAAACAAAAAACAGAGACAATAAAATCTCTTTTGATTTTAATATGGTCTCTTTTCATTTACATTTAAAACATGTCAAACTGTCCCTTAGATGTTTGATGGTATGCACATATGCCAAAACTTACTGAATTATATAATTGAAATTTGGCACGGTATTACACGGAGATTATACCTCAATAAAAGTGTTTGTATTTTTTTAAGTAGGTAGAAAAACTAAAAGTGTATCCCACCAGCTCACCTTAATTATTGTTTTATGTGTTAGGTGGCATTTGCCATGAAATTCAATATTTGGTTAGTTATTCCCTTTCTCAAATGCCAGAAAGCAATACAATCAGCAGAAGAAAATAATCAGCAAATTAACCATTTTATTAATTCAATAATAGATTCTCCAGTGAACTAGACTTGACCACATAGGAAATTCCTCTTATTGATATCACAATCAGTCTGGAGCCTAGAACGGAAAAACTAAAGTGCTTACTCTTTACACTTCACCTCACTTTATTCGAAACTAACACTGAAAAGCAAAGAAAGACCATTCCAAGCATTCTAGCCAGTAAGGAAAAGAAAAGAAAGAATTTGGCCAAGAGCTCGGCTAGTCCACTTTCCTAAGGTTTTTAGGGAGTGGAAAGATAGAAGTAGGGAGTTTCTAAGTAAGAGCTGCCTCCCAACAACCTAACCTAGCACCATGACAAAGAAACCACTTGAAGACAGGATAGGAAACAAAAGAAGAGAAATCTCAGGTTTTGGCCAAGTCCAAGGGGTTCCTTTTGACTTGTATAGTTTTTGTTACTGTTGGTTTGCTTTTTTACAGAAAAGAGAAATTACCTCATTTGTTCTGCCAGAAACATGTTCCCATAATGTACACTCAAATTTAAAGAATCCATATATAGACATGCCTCCTTCTTAGGTTGGGCAAATATTGGGTGGCAGTTGGAGAAAATGAGCTTCTTCTGGGCATCATTTATAAAAGTTAATATAGCAAGAACGGATTATATCAATGCTTAGTTTAGTATGGCATCATAAAACCCAATGAGGCATATGTTATTAGCACTGCTATTAGGAGTTTGGGGGCCTTTTAAATAGATGCTTTTTAATCCTAAATTAATTTTTCCAACTTCAAACATAGAGTTATTTTACCTTGGTAAAGGTAAAGAAACTGTTGTGATAGAGTTTTTAAAGAAAAATTCAGTCCTAGTTAATGAGGATTGTGATTTACCATATCTGCCAATTGGAGTCTAGCCTCTTTTAGGAAGAATAGAAGCATTTCCCATAACAAGTGAAAAGCAGGGGCCATGTGCTTAGACACAGAAACCAACAGAAGAACTGTCCCAGGTGATATTTGATCCAAAGTAAATCAAAGAAGTAATATTTTAAAAACCTCAAAGGCATATGGAAAACTTGACACCACCATGTTGAAAAGTACATGTTGCCGGAAGAGATAAATCTTGGGTTATTTCCTTTCATCAAAGAATTTTTAGTCAAAAATTAAAATGATTGCTTACAAACTTCAGTATTTATTCAACAAGGAAACATCAAGTGTTCATTTAGCACATGCTATGTGCTAGGGATTGAGCTAAAGCATGAGGCACACACAGAAGGATATGTATGTTACTCAAAGAGCTGGCAATCCACTGGAAAAATGAAGACTGATATAGTTAAAATAATCAGAGAATAATGAAGATAAGAATAATCAAGTTTGTGATGGTTTTCAAACTTTAGGGTACTTATGAGTAATCTGGGTTTCTCAGGCCCCAACACCAAACATTCTAATTCAGTAATTCTGTGGTGAAACCTAAGAATGTGTATTTATACGTTATCCCAGGTAATTGTATATAGGTGGTCCAAAGTCTTGCACTTTAAAAAAAGAATAACAGAAAAAATCTAACGGAAAGACTTTTTGAGCTTATAGCAGTTGGTAGAGTTTTTCTGAAGAGAACATGACTTAAGATGATCATCATACAACATGTTGGGTTTGATTTTAGATTTAGTCTGTATTATATAAAATTTTGTTAAAGTTAAATAAGCAGCAGTCACAAATTTCTTTTTTTTCTAGAAACACTCAGTGCCAGAAAATTCTAATATATAAGAATCCATCCACTTCATAAGGTTTAATCCTATCCTTATTAGGTGGTATGGTATGTGTGCAGAAAGACTGTCTCTGATCCACATGTGGCCATGATATTTTAAAACCATAATTTAACACAATGAAATCAACCAGGTTGAGTGCTGTAATCAATAATATTTTTTAACATCTAAATAATGAACTAGAAAAATAAATAGGAGGTCAATGAGGCATGGAATTGTAACTCAAGAAATAAATTAAAATGTGTTATGTCTGAGCCACTAGTTTCCACGCTAATCTCTCATATACTCTTCAGTGAGGGTTACTGTTCAAGATCAAGCATGTTATCCATGAGTAACATGGAATGAATATGCAGCAGTTGTAACAGCAGAAAAAGGAGGTAATTCTCAATTTATGAGATAAAATGTAAATGTAAAAAAGCATAAACTGTTTTATGTATTTTTCCTCTCACTTCATGCTTACTTATGTGTATTTATGTGTGTGTAGTGGGAGTTAAAGTTAAAAGATTTAGACAAATTCCTCAAATTATCTGTCATTAAGAAATTAATTGAGACTTAATAGTACATTAAATTCAAAATCAAGCAAAGGAAATTTTATAAACACAGGAATAAATGTGATTGCTTTTATTCCTTAACAAATGTTACATCCAATAAGAATATTAGTTTTTAAATTGCTATATATATTTAAAACATCTCACCTATTAGAAGAAGTCACATGTAACATAATACAAAGGTATTATGTTGGAAACTGACATGTCATAATGTACATGTGCCTTTTATTGTAATCATAACTTGTTCAGTAATGCCACTAAAGAAAGAATAGAGATGTTCGGTATTGGTACATGCCAGGACACATACATATATATACATATATGAATCCATAGAAAATTGGACTGTTATTCCTTAAACAAAGAGACGAGTTCGGCAAAAAACATTTCAAAATGATGAGAATCTAGTGGACTAGTCAGTTGCTTCTTTTTATGTTATCTCTATTTAAGAAAATAAAGAGAATTTGGTGAAGGGTTCAGAATTGAATGGGGAAAAAAAAAAAGGAATTTTCAAATATAAGGGGTGCAACCATTACAGTCTACTTCCAAAATCCCCTGAGTTAGACAGCATGTTTATATTGAGAGAGAAACAAGAATCATCAGATTAAAATTGGGAAAAATGACTTCTGGTCCAGAATGTGGGGAGCTTGGAAGTCACCACTCCATCCTAACAAGTAAAAAGCTGAATAAACTGAAAAATCAACTTCTTAGATTTGTAAGGGAAGTGAGAGAGCTGGGTAAACTGCTGCCCCCCAAACTGAAGACAGACAAGGAGATACAGAAAATTATGACCTACCAGAGCAGAAGCCCAGGAACAAAAACCTCTGCAGGAACCAGTGGCAGGGTGGAAAAACCTGAACTGTAACGAATGAATTGCTGGATCATCAGTGTGGACAAGTCAGAGAGATAAAATCTTCAGGGGACCCCATCATAGGGAACCCCTGTACTTTTGTGAGTTTTTCCTTCAGGAGTTCTATAAGATTCTAACAGTGAAGATCAGAGGACAATCAATCCCCATGTGCTTCCTGCAGGGAGAGAAGAAAAGTAGCCATTTTTTCCCATATTTTTATTTAAATTCTAGTTAATTCAATGTAATATTGGTTTCAGGAGTAGAATTCAGTGGTTCATCATACATACATACAACACCCAGTGCTCATCATATCAAGTGTCCTCCTTAATACCTATCACCCATCTAGCCCACCCCCACCCACCTCCCTCCATCAACCCTCAGTTTGTTCTCTATCGTTAAGAGTCTCTTATGGTTTGTTTCCCTCTCTCTCTTTGTCCCCCCTCCCATATGTTCATCTGTTTTGTGAAGAACAAACATTGTCAAAATGTCCATACTACCCAAAGCAATCTACACATTTAATGCAGACCCTATCAAAATACCACCAACATTTTTCACAGAACTAGAACAAAGTAGCCATGTTTAAATACTCCAGAGCACTTTGTTATTAAACAGGTTCCCCCTCAGGAGAAACTATTTCATCAGAGCCTAACCTGCTGGGTATTTTCAGAGATTAACTGACCTGGGGAAGGGCTGGGGGAGACATGCACAACTCCAGCCTACTCTAGTTACCCTGGCCCCGCTAAGGGCTGATGAGATGGCTGAGAAATACTTGTAAAGTTCACAGTTCAGTGGCATAGACTCACTAAAAGACCGAGACCTAATCACAGGATTGTACATTTTCCCTTCCTCTACACCTCGCCCCTACATCGCTAAATACCTATTAACAGCAGTTCCTTTTATCTAGCACATCTTGCTCAGCTATCCAGAAAAAAATTACAATACTAAAAGGTAAAAGTGGGAATTATTTTGATTGTCATAAATTAATCAGTTCTGTTGAATTCTCACATGATAAAAGTTTTATGCCATGCAAACAAATATCAGTTTTAAGTGGATTGCTGCAAGGATAAGAAAAATTATTGCATGTTTTCAGATCAACTGTGGCACGAATACTATTATTTCCTATCCATCTCTATCCCAAAATAAACATTTCTAGTTTAAAAATTAAATAAAATAATAACTTTGCCTTCTAACTATGATGAAATAACAAGGACCAGACTTAAGCTCCCACCATAAACAGCTAGAGAACTGGATAAAACACAAGAAGTAATTATTTTTAGACATTGAATAACGTTCAACATAGGAATGACCTCTGTGAGAAGGGGAACCCGGATAATACATAATCACCCTCAGCTGCTGGCTGGAGGCACATTCTAGATCACTCTGCAGGCAGGGAAATTCCAAGAGGTCTCACTGAACTGAAGAGATGGAGATTTGATTTCAGGGGGATTGAGGTGAGAAGGGATTGTGCAAAGAAAATAAAACAAAATTTGCACAAAAGCCCTTTGTGTCTTTGCTGAGAGCTAGGCTACAAATACATATTTGTGAGACTCCAGGAAGCAGGCAAAGTAGGGCTCTGGCTGTAAACGAAATAATTCTCTGAGCTCACAAAAAATGGTGTGTACTCAAGCCTTGACCAGCATTGTGGAGACGGCTCAGTAATCACCTGGGCATTCAGTGCTCTAAGGAATGTGAGCCTTAGGGCAGATTAAAATAAGCTGTAGAGTAAAAAATACTCCAGAAACAAAAACAAAAACATACATATATCATGGTATAAAAAATATCAATTACAAAATATATGCAAAGCCCACAAACTGAAAACTCTAAAACATTGCCAAGGGAACCTTAATGAAATAAATGGAATGATATACTTTACATACAGTTTAAAAACTGAATGGTGGTTTTTCAATGGCATATTTCTCCAGATTCCTTCAATGGACTCCCAGTCAAAATCCAGCAGGGTTTTTCAGTAATTGACAAGTTTATTCAGAATGCACATAGAAATGCAAACCTAGAAGAGCCCAAACTATTTTGGAAAAAAAAAAAAAAAAAAACTAAGTTGAAAGACTTAAACTATCTGATTTCAATATTACCGTAAAGCCACAGTATTCAAGAAGGTATGAGTATTGGCTTTAGACGTAGAGATCAGAGTGAAACAAAATAAAGTCCAGAGTTAGACCCACAGAGTAAAATCAATTGATTTTTGATAAATGTACATATAGTTGGCTGAATAATGGCCACCCAAAGATATTAGGTCCTAAACTCTGCAACCTATAAATATTACCATATAAGGAAAAAGGGTCTTTGTAGATATGATAAAGATCTTGAGGTGGAATGATTATTCTGGGTAACCTGGTTGGACCTTAAATCCAATCACAAGCATCCTTAGAAAAGAGAGGCCAAGAGATCCGATGCACACTGAGGAAGGGGAGGCAGTGTGCCCACAGAGGCAGAGACTGGAGTGATGTGGCCACAAGTCAAGGAATACTAGCAGCCACTAGAAGTTGGGAGACTATTTTGACCCAGTGATCCTGATTTTGGACTTTTGGCCTCCAGAACTATGAGAGAATAAAATTTTCATTGTTGTAAGCCGTCTAGTTTGTGGCACTTATTATAGCAGTCACAAGATACTAATACACTGCCAAAGCATTTAAAAGGGGAAAGAGTAATGTTTTCAATGAATGGTATTACTAAGGACATATATCCCAGAATTATAAATGCTCTGTAAAATGCACAGTAGAGCACAAGGCATGCTTTTGAATAAACAATAAATGAATGAGTAAAGAAATTTACGTTGCCATGCAACTTGTTAAGTTAAATTAAAATTAATAGACGGTTAAATTATTTTTAGCAAGTAACTTAGACAACAAGATGTGTTACTTAGTTTGTTCTCACCAATTCTTACCCTCAAATGAACTGTTAGGAGATTTTCTGTTTTCCCTAAAATCAAGGGTTTATGAATTAAGATTATTTGTTCCTGTGTTCTTATTTTCCTCAATAGTGTAGATTCTTTTTTTTTTTTAAAGATTTTATTTATTTATTTGACGGAGAGAGCAAGAGAGCACTAGCAGGGGGAGCCGCAGAGAGAGAGAGGGAGTGGCAGAGAGAGAGGGAGAAGCAGGCTTGCCGCTGAGCAGTGAGCCTGACCCAGGGCTCTATGCCAGGACCTGTGGGATCATGACCTGATCTGAAGGCTGATGTTTCACCGACTGAGCCACTCACGTGCCCCAATAGTATAGATTCTTAGTGCGTTTTCATTTACCTGCAAAATATCCCTGTGAAATAATGATAATTTAGCAGAGGTAGTATGGAGGTTTTTTTTCTTTTACAAATTTTATACCAAATTGTCGTGACATTGTTATGACACTGAAGTAACTGACGATTCAGTTAAACTGAACATGAAGCTGCTCTATGCCTGAAAAGTTAGTCAAATTGATTAAGTTTAGGATTCCCATTAATGACCCTCACCTTAAAATAATCTATGCACGAACAATGAACTTCTCTTCCGAGAAAAAAAATAAAATGCTCACAGATAGTCACCAAAAGTAATTGCTTATTAGCAATTGTAAACAATTATTGTCTGAAACCAACACATCTTTTATTGATGTAATCAGAATTGAAATAAGGATAAAATAATTAAAAGTGGAGCCTAAACTATCTGCCAAGAGGTATTTCTTGGGAGTTCTACAGAAGTGATTCAATGTCCTCGACTCTGCCCAGTAGCAGATTATTTTAAATATTGAATAAAAGCAGAAAAATGATTTTTTCTGCCAATTTGCGCTACTTACCTTAAAAAAAAATCCTACTAAGACTCTACAATTGAAAACAGAGAGGTAATATCCTGAAAAGCTCCAAGAGAGGCAGAAATCTCCAGAAAGGCAGTAATAAGCAGTCCACAACTAATAAACATCTGGAAGCTAGAATTCAGTAAGGTCTATTAGTAACTTAATCATTATTAGCAATATAATTATGAGAACTCAGTGATGTACAATCAGAACTTCTAGAAGCTGGAATAAAATAAACTGAACATTTTCTTTTATTATCTTGTGGAAAATTTTTAAAAAGTGAGAATATATTCCTTTTCACAGGGAATCCTCATGAGCAATTTGAAATTGTTATTATTGTAGCCATAGATACATTTGATTTTTTTATTCACAGTAATTATATTCTACTAAGTCTGTACAAACAGTGAATTAGTGAATACTGAACCATTCCATTCACGGGAAATACAGGGTTAGGTACCTATGAGCCTCTGGTCAGAATATTTTTGGCAAATGATCAATACATAACTGTTTTATGTGTGTTTTTTGTTTAAAGCTTACATATATATATTTAGTTCATTACCAATGAACTCACAGTCAACAGCACAATATCACATGCTTTACAGAAGCTTATCTAACACATGTATTTTCTACGTAAGACACACCACAGTCTTGCACTTGGGACATTAGAAAACACTTCAGCACGAAGCTTGGCAACAAATTTAAACAGTAAAACCACCAATGAAAAGTACAGAAATGCAAAAAAAAAAAAAAAAAAAAAAGAAAAGAAAAAAGTGGTGCTGAACAGTGCACAAAAAGGACACTTGTTTACATTATGAGAGCTGAAAGAAGGCAGAGCATCCTTGTTTGGCCTCAGCTGGAATGTGCACATCAGATGATGCAAATTTTTTGTTGCTCGACACGTATCCCTGAATGACCCAGAAAGTTCTGTGAGTATTGCTTTTGGAGTTCCAAATAGACTCTAGCGAGTAGGCGAATTCGCAAACACGTGAATAATGATGTGAGAAGAGGCTGCAGCCGACTGAAAAGCCCCTCACAGACAGAGCACCTAGTGCAGCTCTGAGCTGGTGGAAAACACTGCTGAAAAGGAGACTGTTTCTCCGAGGAAGGACTGCCGAGTTTTGGTCACTCAGCAAGTGACTGCTGTAGTGG
This sequence comes from Phoca vitulina, assembly GCF_004348235.1. Classification (NCBI taxonomy): domain Eukaryota; kingdom Metazoa; phylum Chordata; class Mammalia; order Carnivora; family Phocidae; genus Phoca; species Phoca vitulina. The sequence goes on from NW_022589704.1 coordinate 27,231,080, forward strand.
ACCAACACACCTTGGCAGAAAGTATTTGTGCCTCTCTTTATTTTGCATTTCTACGTGGCAAAAATAGGTCGGACTCTTTTTCCAGGAAAAAAAAAAAAGAATTGTAACTACCTTCAAAAGATCTGTTCCAAGTAATAGATTTCATCTGTGGTGTATATCCTGGAATTGCAGGCGTAGTACGTATATGGGGAATTAATCTACAACTACTGCCTAAGATTTATACATCTAATTTTAGTAGATTGGTGATAAATTTCACACATGCTTGTCAATACTAAATACCATTGTTAGTTTTTATATTCATTGATTTGGCTATGTTATCCTCAACTCTCTCCCCCCACACAAAAAAATATTCCCTGAAAAGCTAAGATGTAAATATTGGTTTAGGAGATTCATGCAATCCCATATCTCCTGACATCAGAATCATAAAAGTGGTTTTACTAATTGAAATGAATTCCTTTGCCTATGTCAGGCAAAGGGGAGATGAGTTTGTTTATCACCAATAGCCATGCCTCTTTGCTGATGAGAGATCAGTCACACACTGTGAAGTTTTTTTTTCAACAAAAACACCAACTGCTCTCACAGAAGCAGTCCAATTAACTCATGGAATTCTAACTCTAAATGCTACCCACCGAGAGTGCACACTGTTTTTGTTTCTTAGGGGTGTGTATATGCTATATGTCGCTGGAATGAAAACATATATTTGCCTTAATAAAATCTTTCCAAAGTCAAAACACCCGCCTTGTTAATGCCAAGAGAAATATACATACTAAATAGAAAAGGCTAATAAACAAATTTCATTGAAAAATACTGTCTGGGAAATAGCATTTCATGAGCAGTCCCTTGATGAGAAACATACAAGAAGCTCTAGGGAGGGCGCCTGGGTGGCTCAGTTGGTTAAGCGACTGCCTTCGGCTCGGGTCATGATCCTGGAGTCCCTGGATCGAGTCCCGCATCGGGCTCCCTGCTCGGCAGGGAGCCTGCTTCTCCCTATGACCCTCACCCCTCTCATGTGCTCTCTCTCTCTCATTCTCTCTGTCTCAAATAAATAAATAAAATCTTTAAAAAAAAAAAAAAGAAGCTCTAGAGAATTATAAAAGAAGGAAACAAAGTCTATTTGAACACCAATACCTACCTGCTTGACCAATGAATAGCAACTTCCTGTGTATAGTGTGGTATCTTTCCCATACATTTCATCAGAATAAAGGCTAGGGTGAATTTAGCAATGCAGTTTCCTAGAACTCACCTCAGATCTATTAAATCAGAATGTCTGGGTATTATAGCCTTAACTTAAATTTTTAAAAAACTGCCAAGCAATTCTAAGAGGCACATATAAGTTTGAGAATTTCTGATTAGTATTTTATGTCACATTATTCTGAATAAATAATAGTTTTAATCAAAATGGTCCTAGAGCATAACGAAAACAAAATATGTTCTATAACTTCTAAATGTTCCTACATCAGTGATCTGCAAATATCAGTGAACAATCAATATCAGAATTCCTGGGTGTTATTTGGAATTCAGATTCCAAGAATCCACCTTAGGTTTAATTTAAAAGAATCTCTAAGAGTAAGCCTCAGAAATGTGTATTTAAAAACTGTTTCCTCTTGTTTTTAAAAAAGGAATCTGAGTTTAAAATTAGTTGCAGAGTGGGGTACCTGGATGGCTCAGTTGGTTAAATGTCTAACTCTTGATTTCTGCTCACGTCATGATCTCAGGGTCATGAGATGAAGCCCAGCATTGGGCTCTGATCTTAGTGGGGAATTTGCTTGAGATTCTCTCTCTCCCTCTCCCTCTGCCCCTTCCCCCCACTCTAATAAATAAATCTTTAAAAAAATAAAATTAGTTGCAGAGCTTAAAACTATTCCCTTAAATAACAGTGTGACAACAGTTAGTATAGGACTTGCTGGGTGGGTGGTTTGGCAGTCAGAGAGAAATTGTATGGCTGATCATATTGGCGAAGAATTACAATTTCTCAAATAAATCCAAAGCATCAGCACACATCTTTTCTTCAGAAGGACATGGTTATACCAGAAATAAAGACAGTAAAACAGATTTAGCTCAGAGTAAGGCAGAGAAGTCGGCACATAAAACACTTGAAGTCTACTTGCTATCCCTTCTACAGCCAAGATCTAACTGAAGACCAATGTATTATGGGAGAAAAATATCCATTATCTAAGTTTTAATGTTGATTTCATAAGGTAGTTTCTCAATTTGCTGACAATTGGATAACAAGAAACTTCACCTAAGAGGTATTCTATCAAAGGATGTGCCGCTCATTGAGTCTCTGGTGCAACCAGGGACCGCAGCAGGGGTGAAGTCAGTCCCTGAGAGCTCCTGTGCCCTGAACACTAGAACCGCTCAGGTGGCCCAGGTGGCATCCACAGCCCTGGGGTCGGATGACAGCCAACACACCTACGGCCCCCACCCCCACCCCCGATGCTCCACCATCCCCCTTGCAATAGATTATATTCAGGATGGTCTCCTGTCTCTTTGAACTCTCACCACTCACTTTTCAAATATGTCAACATTTTAAAATATAAATATTTAAATAGTATGTAAGTGTGTTTAAATTTTGGATCCTTTTCAATTCTGTTATCTTCTTAATTTATTTTTTACTTGAAGACTTCCCCTAAGAGAGTGTCTGTGGCAAGCTCTCTGTAGTGGACATCATGATAATGTTCACGCTCTACTTGGATTCCCCGGGTTCACTATTTACCACAACTTACCCTTCAAGGTTTCAGAGCAGGATCAGATTGAACTGTTCTCTGCTGGACCACAGAAAGACTGTGACCCTGCTTGAATTCAATCCCTTACCTGTCTTGCTTTACTTATTCCCTTGCTGGTTTCACCTAGAACTGCTTCCTCAATAAATCACTTGCAAAGCAATCTTTGTCTTCCTGGGGGGATCCTGACCTAAGACACCTAGTGAGGTCTTCTGAGACTGAGAATATTTTTATTATTTGAAAGACAATCTGGGTGACTCGGTCGGTTAAGCCCTCAACTGTTGGTTTTGGCTCAGGTTATGATCTCAGGGTCAGGGGATCGAGTCCCAGGTTGGGTTCCGTTCCACGCTTAGCACAGAGTCTGCTGCAGATTCTCTCCCTCTTCCTCCCCCCCTCTACACCTCCCCCAACTCATGCACACTCTCTCTCTCTCAAATAAATAAATAAAATCTTAAGAGAAAAAGAAAATTTAATTGAAAAAAAAAGTATCCCAGATTCATTTTGTTTCCTTCAGTATTATAATAAATATTATAGGGCAATAAAATATTACCCTAGTGCCTTCTTGAATATAATACTGCTGTTGAGAAGTCTGAAGTCAATTTCTCTTGCTTCTTTATGGGTAATCAGTTTTTCTTCTCTTGAAGATTATATGTTTTTTCTTTTGTTTTTAGTATCTTTCAGGTTTAATGTATCTAGAAACCCTGATCATTGCCATAATAAATTATAATTTATAAGACAACAATGAATACATTTAAAAATGCATATGGTAAGAACTTTATTAAATCTTTTTTATTTATATTTGTTTACTTAATCTATAGTATAATGCATGGCACACAGCAGGATTTTATCAAGTATTAAAATAAAACATACCCCATTAAATATTAACTGTGCTATAATAGATTAGAAATATTTTAATGTCTTCAGCCTTTCCGTAGGAATTCTTTCATTATGCTATATTCTCTAAAACAAATCATAGTGCAAAGTTTAACTTGTTGAAGAATATTTAGTAGTGGTAAAGGAGAAACTGCTATCATCTGGAAGTAGACAATGCTAGTATAATATGCAGCTTATTTCACATATCAGTTTAGAGCACCTATCTGTATCACGTGGTTGGATATAACAAAATACACATAGGCAAGCACAGAATGTTGACTTGTCAACAGTTCTAGATTTAAAAAGGATCCAGATATATCCAATAATACAGAAAATGAAGAACAAAGTGGGAGGACTCACACTACCTCATATCAAGATTTATTTTAAAACCATAATAATTAAGACAGCATGTTGCTAACAAAATAATAGACACATAGATCAATAGTACAGAATACAGAGCCCAGATATAGCCCCACATGATATAATCAACTGGGTTTTGGCAAAAGTACAAAGGCAATTCAATGGAGAAAAGATAATTTTTCAACATATATTGCTGGAACAAATGGACATGCACAGGGGAAAAAGAAGAAAGAAAGAAACCTATATACAGCTCTTATATTGTGTACAAGGGGTCTGGGAGGTTGGGTAAAATGTGTGAAGGGGAGTGGGAAGTACAGGCTTCCAGTTATGGAATGAATAAGTCACGGGAATAAAAAGCAGAGCAGAAGGAATACAGTTGATGATATTGTGATAGTGATGTAACAGGACAGATGGAGCTACATTTGTGGTGAACACAGCATAATGCATTACCTTGTCAAATCACTAAGTTGTACACTTGAAACTAACGTAACATAGTGTGTCAACTACACTGAAAAAAAAGTTAACTCAAAATGGATCATAGAACTAAATGTAAAATCCAAAACAATAAAATTTCTAGAAGAAAACATAGAAAGCCATCTAGGTGACCTTGAGTTTTGTGATCTGTTTTTAGATACAACATCAAAATGATTATCCATGAAAGAAAAAAAAAAAGTAACAAGTTAGACTTTATTAAAATTTAAAAATTCTGCTCTGTGAAAAGTGCCATTAAGGGAATGAAAAGATAAGCTATTGAGTTGGAGAATTATTTGTAAAATATACATGTGATAGAGGACTAGTAATCAAAACTCTTAAACTCAATATCACGAAAAGAATCCAATTTAAAAATGGGCAAAATACCTGAACAGATATCTCACCAAAAAAAATATAGAGAAGGCAATTTTTCATATAAAAAGATCTTCAACATGATATGTTATTAGAAAATTTGCAAAACAACAACGAGATACCAACCACTATGTAACTATGAGAATGGATAAAATGCAAAAAAATTGACAATACCAATTGTTGGCGAGGATGGGAAGCAAAGGAGCTCTGGTTCTTGCTGGTGGAAATGCAAAATGCTACATTTGCTTTGGAAGATAGTTTGGCAGTTTCCTACAAAACTAAATGTATTTTTTATCACATGGTACAGCAGTCATGCTCCTAGGTATTTGCCCAACTGAGTTAAAAATTTATGTCCACACAAAAACCTGTTCATATTACTTTTTCAATGTTTTGTCAGTAAGTTGGATCTTCTTCTCATTCTATTATTTGAAGATACCCTAAGTTGGCATCTTTCCGTTTCTGTTGAGCATTAAGTTTTGTTACACACATGGCATGTCAATATTGTAGAGACTATTTGCCTTAAATAATTATGTTTATGCTCTGTGATTAAGTTACATGCATCCTAGAAACAATTTGAAAATTCTCTGTTTTCTTTCTTTGTGTTGACCAAATTCAAATTTCTCATGTAGAAACGTGTAAGGGCATGACTAGCTGACCATGCTGTGGGCAGCTACTAGGCATCATTGATATTATGGAGATTATCTCTCATTTATTTTCTTGTTGTTGCTTTTGTTACTAATTATTTTAATTTTATGTGACTTCAAAATTTTAGAAAGGTAAGAAGTTGCATTTTTATTGGATGCCTTTAAAAAGCAGCAAAGAAAGCCAGAACTAGCTTTTCATGAGCACTATTTGAATAATATTAAAAAGGATATCCTGTGCAGTGATCATCTATTATTTCCTAAAACAATAAGACAAGTAGTGCTTCCCAGGACCTTGACGTCTATCCTGATCCTTGAGTACTTGATAATTCCAAGAGTAAAGAGTTACAGAAAAAAAAAAAAAGTTTTTTTTTTTCGATGAAATATTTGATTCATAGGTCCGGCCCAGGGTTTTTTGTTTTGTTTTGTTTTGTTTTTCTTTTTTTTTTAGGGAAAAAATAATAAGGAAAAAAGGGAGGAAATGGGATTAATTTTGATAGCATTAGAAAAGCTTCATGTACTGTAATGTGTTTAATTAAAATTCCAAAGTTTTGAATTCTCTATGCTCTTTATTAAATAAGTATTCCAAATCCTTTTATTCATTCTCTCAATATTTTAAGTTAATATAGTCACAAATGTTAGTTCAGATTGCCACTCCCTTTAATTATATGAATATACCTTCTCATATTCCAACTCTTTTAGCTTGGCCTCTAAGACCCTTTCCATCAAATCTTTCTTATTTCACAGGCTGACCTCCCATTATTTTCTTCATCCTCTACACACAAGTCAAATTGGATTTGTAAAGTCTATCCACATACATAATCTCACAGCAGATGTCACTCTCATCTCAGAGCTGCAAGATGGATGTCCAGCAAGATCAGGCACTTGTCCAGAATCTCACAGTAACAGCAGAGGACATTGGAACTGGTCTCCGTGTCCCTGCTGAGGTTCCTGACATCTCTCCACACTGCTCTCCAGAGGAGCAGTTACACTTTAATTCCAGTCTCCTGTGTTTTTAGTCCAAGGAAGGAAGTTGGGGATTTAGAGCCGGTTGGGTGTCAATGTGAAGATAAAATTTGTTATAGATAGGGAGCCATAGGCAACTTCCAGTGATGTTGGGAGAGCAACCATTACATTTCCCCATTTCCATATCTAATTTTGCCTTCATCTAACATTTTTCCCTTTTTCTTTGGGTTAGGGAATTAGAGTTCAGCCAAGTGAATGACTGTACATCTGCCTTTTTGTTTTTCCTTAAAAAGAATGATTTATAGCCTACCTTTATGTGAAATATCTAAAGAAAAAAGTAAATCATGGAATAATATTGTTTACTTCATTTATATGCCCTTCTACACCAAATGTTCTGAATGTGCAGCAAGGTCACAACATTAGAGGGGAAGTCTGAACAAGTTTAAAGGAGTTCTTCCCCTGAAGTGCATTCTTACTTCCCATGGAGAGACACTGTGACTAGTATCTCCCCTACTGTAATAAATTATCTTTGCAAATGGAAATGTAGGTCACATTGTGATATTTCCCCTCCTGTCTCTTCAGAAAAAAGGTAAAAGCATTCTCATTAATCATTATTGCATAATCCCATGTCAAAGATCTTTTTGCCAACTCTAAAAATCCTGGCTTTTTAAAATGGCATATGGATCTTCCGTCGTGTACTGTGGTTATGTGCCCCTGGAGGGACATTCATTAGTTATCTGTGAGAAAATAGTCTCACATCCTAAGTCTGTGGAAGGTTCTCTATATTATGTCCTCAAGCATTAGAGAAAAGTTTATTCTGAGGATCAAAACTAGCCCTGATTTTTCTCACTTCAAGCAGGGAGTACAAATGAAGAACGTGGGCAAATGAAGACCATTAGTGACCAAAGCTGTCTTTCCATCAGACCTCATTGACAGCATCACTACAACCCCAAGCACCTGACCCTTTTTCCCTTTTGTTATTCAGAATCTCTAGAAATGGCTGTTTGGGCTGCTGAATTATGTCTTCCTCCCACTACCTGGGAGCACCCATCCTTTTTGCCAATCACTGTGATCATGGAATGGCCACAGTGGTCTGCATTATTCTTGCTCTTCCTGGCATTGCTTCAGACCCTTCCTCTTATTGCTATTGCTAGTCCTCTTCTGCTCTTCTCCACCAGTAACTACATGAGAGAGGTGAGACATACCCACATTGCCATTGCACTCATTGCATTCTAGCTCTGAGTTGGCAGTGACTCTCAGTTTCTGTATATTTTTCATAATGTGATATTTTAAATATAACTGATTCATCCAATTTTTTTTTTTTTTTTTTTTTATGCCACTCTTTCCTCTCTTCTAGAAGCAAAGCACAGGTTTCTTAGTGGATCTGCTACTAGGGTAAGAATCTGACAACAGATTTGAGGATGTATGGCTGATGCTGCAATGAAAATCTTTTCTCAATTTCAAAATAGAAAAACCAATTTCAAATTACAACATCAGGTTAAATATTTGCACCTACAATCTGGGCTCACTTTTTGCGACGCTTTCCTTACTTAACATTTCCTTATATAGCCTGGCAGGGTAAGATTTAGCCGTGGGTCTCTGACTGCTTGAACAATCTCTAAGCCACTCTCAGCACAAATATATTAAGTCATCTGTCTTCCCCAAGGTTTGTTATGCCCAGTACAGCCCTCCATTCTTCTTAGCTGAGCTACTTAAAACTGTATTTACAAACAACCTCATTTGATTTGTTTTGAGCCAACTCTGCAACTTCTGGAAATCTTATGTTGCCTCTCCCACCCATGTTGATCTCTCTTGTTTTGTTGATCTTTACTCCTCGTGTAGAATACCTTGGTGTTTCTGCATCTTAAGCTTCTGGTTTGGTATTTTGGGGACTGAAAAAGCACATTAATGAATCGTCAATCATGACTGAGTTCTTCCTCTTGTTGAGATGTTCTTATAGCCAGTCTGACAAATGGGGCCCCTATCTTGGATTCTGAACACTGAGCCACTGACAATCTCTGTCTCCAGAGTGCCCTAAGGCTCCACATTCCCAAACTAGAAAGATATATCCAAGCATGGTCAAATATACAGTAAGACCTCCTGCTCTGGCAATGTTAGCTTTGTGGAGCAATAAAAACATGTGTATATGATTTTTATATGCCATAACCCATAGGAAAATAAATCAAAAGCTTTAAGTTCTGCCTCATAGTATATATTAAGCTATTGTAACAGAGTCCCCAAAATAAAATGACCCAAACAAGATAGAAGAATATTAGCCTCATACATAATAGTCCAGATTTGTAATCCCACCTGGTTAATTTTGTTTTATGGCTCTTCAAATGGTTCTTCAATCTCCTCCAGTGATGCCCTTGCCTGTGTGGTTAGACATATCTTACTAAATTAGCATTCTAGCCAATGAAGGGAAGAAAGAGAAGGAGGAACACAGGAAATTTTCTTTTCGAGTGATTTGACCTGAAAGATACAACCCTCACCTCCGATCATATCCCCTTCCTAGAGTTTAGCCATATGGCTAATCCAAGATGCAAAGGAGGCTGGAAATCTAGACTAAAGAATCATATATCCAGCTAAAACCTAAGAGAGGGTTTCTATTACTAAAAAGAAGAAGAGGAGACAGGACACAGGGGGAAATTAACCATGTCTGCTACAGAGACATATCTCTGCTATTCAAAAAAGCAAAAGAAATTCAGCCTACCTACCCTGAGCACAACCTTGCATTACAGTGACTTGAGATACCAGCAGTGTGCAATGGAACCCTGAGCAACTGAACTTCTTTATGGAATTATAACAAAATAGGTGGGTCTTAACTAAACATGAGGAGAATTTAGGAAGTGTTGCCATTTATTCCAAGTTATTAGTTACCATGCAATAAAGTAAAACAACTTTGAGAAAATTGATATAAGGACATCATTAAGGCTAACTATACTCTAATGCCAATACTTACTGCTTCTTAATTAAATACCTCTGCAAATATTTAAACTACATAAATAGTCAAATGTGGTAACAACATTATGAAATATACATAAAAAAAGAACATATGTTGACGTCTGCATGGAAATGCATCAAAAAGCACATTTTTGAAACAAAGAAGTGAAAACAGTCCCATTTTCCCACTTTTATCTCCCTGCACATATGCAAATGCTCAAGATAGCAAAGCCTGCAGACTTGGCCTGAACTTTCCTGAAAGCTAACTTTTTAATTATCAGGTCCACGGGGTCATAAAATGTTTAAAAACTGATTGCTTCAAACTGAATAAATAATCTGCTGGTTATACTACATATTTATAAAAAAGAAACAAGAGAAAATAAATTATAAATCAGTTTTCCCCTCTACTCTGTATGATCATGTTCTTTACCAATTGATGGTTGCCTTGCCCTCCTGAAACATACTAATTCTTACAGGAAAATCTTGATCAAATATAATGAAACTTTGTTTTTATTTGCTGAAAAAATTGTATACTGGAAAAATAATACCTTAGTATAATGTAAGGTAGTTATCATGAAAAACAAAGACTAAATAGGAAATAAGAAATTATAGACAGTAAATATGTATTTGGTTTTCTCCTTTGTCCGCTAGAGAACTGGGATGAGGAATGGGGCTGTTAGTCATTTTCTCCTGGTACTAATGACTGGCTGTGATAATCCTGATGGCATTTTACCCATGATAGTCCCAGTTTTTATGCTAGAGAATGGATTTTAGAATTCTTTCTGCAGGGAAGGTGCTAAGGCCAGAGGTAGTCTATCCTCCAAAGATATGAGTGACAGATTTAAGTTATAAACCAATTACAAGGGATATAGGAGAAACAGAAGAGCTGAGTGGGAGGGCCAGAAAGATGGATCACCCATGTAAATACAGCTGGGAGAACTTCAGGGGCTGTAAGCTCTTCACACATTTTTCCCATGTTCATATGACAAGCCCAAGACACCAAAACAGAGCCATGCACGGAGGACCATACTTCCCACCGAGTTTTCTGAGAAAGCACTAATTCTTCAGAATATACTAAGAAGAAAAGTTTTGCATTTTTTAACAGCATAATATAAAATATTTCAATTAGTATTCTAGTTCCTGTGTTGTTATACTTGAGAACGTTTAGCTGAAATATCAACAGTTCTTGAAATCAGCTTTAAGAAACACTGATGCCCGGGTTCCATATGCAGAGATTCTGATTTTATTAGTCAAGAGTGCACTCAGGGACTAGACTTCTCAAGCTCCTTAGGGGATTTTGGTTGAGAACCACTGGATTAAAGTACCAAAAATATGGGAATTTTATGTTGTATTTATACTGATTTCTTGACACTTAAATATTTATTTTTTTATTTGAAACTATATTATTTATGTATCCAGGAAACTGTATAAATCTCTGTGATGTTTCATTGACATTTTAGCACTTTGAATCTTGTTTCACATTTAGTAAGTCTCTTATAGTAGCCCTATATTACCATATGATGAAAGAGCTTTAAGGTTCTCAGCACACTAAAGCACACTAAAACTAGTAAGTATTATGGCTTTCTTAACTTCTTTTTCATCAAAGATAAATTTTTTAATTTTATTAAATTTAAAGGAATTTAAAGAAAGAAATATGACAATCATTAATTTGAAGTGTAATGGTCATGATTGTTCATTCTCCATTATTCATTGTATCCACATAATACTTTAACCCAATATTTACACTCCCATTCTCTTTGCCAGTAATTTGCTTAAGAACCAGTTATGATTAATGAAATAGACAGTCTGCCTGAGTAATGCAGGGAATGCTACATCACACTTAGGATGATATGGAAAGGGAGAGTTTCTCCTTTTCCCTGGATGATCTCATTTCTGAATGAATTATCAGGCTAACTTGTTGGTTTTAAGCAACAAGGTAAAGTCTCAGACCCTTTACTCATGAAGACTGACTGAGGGAAAGTATGGGAGGGGAGATCAGAGAAGATAAAGAAGGGAGAAGTTGTAAAGTAAGAACGAAGAGCCCTTGGAGAAAGAAGGGAAGTTCTGGAAATAGGTGAATAAATCTGAGAAGGAGTAAAGATGTGGTAGGAAGAAATTTAAGGAGAGGATGACTAATGATCCATGTCCTTGTGTCATCCCCTCCCCCGGAGTGTGGGTGTGACCTATGAATATGAGAGGACAAGACTCCCAAGATTGAGTTAGATTATGGCAAAGGTGAAAGGATTTCACATACGTAATTAAGGTGTCTAATCAGTTGACCTTGTGTTAATGAAAAAAGAAATTGTTCTGGGTTGATTTGATCTAATTAAGTAGTTTTTTAAAAAAGGGTACAGAAGTAGGAAGCAGGAGCAGACATGCTCTTCTGTTGATCTTGAAAAAGCAACCTGCCATGTTACGGAAAGCACCATATGGCAGGGAATTCTGGGTGGTCTCTAAGAGCTAGGGATCTCAGTCCCACAGCAACAAAAGAAACTTGAATTCTGCCAAGAAACACCTAGTGTTTGGAAGAAAGCCTGGAGTCTCAGATGAGAATTCAGTCCCAGACAGGACCTTAACTGCAGCCCTGTGAGATTCTGGGCAAATGATGTTGCTAAATCCTGCATGAACTTCTGAGCCACAGAAACTGGGATAATAAATTATCATGTTTCAAGCTACTAAATTTGTAGTAATTTGCTATGCAGCTATAGAAAATTAACACAAGGAGAAGATAAAAGGTGAGGATGCTAAGATTTTTTTTTTTTAATTCTTCTTAGTTAATTGGAAGATGAGGTCATGTGCAAAAAGCCAAGGAGAAAGATGGGTGGTTAAAGATGATGGATAATGAAAAGAGTTTAAAACAGTCCTGGGATAAATTCAACAGTGAGTCCAAGCAGCCTGAATGTGCTTGTGTTTGTGTATTGTCTTATATTTCTAGTGAAAAGAAAATTATAGATTGCATTCTATTTTTTGTGCTCATGGATCATTTGCAAACTCTTATTTGCAGACATTCCATACCACAGTTCACATAATTGCAGACGTCCCATTGGCAGCCTAAGATTATGGCATTCTCCATATGTGTGTGTGTTTCTTCACATTGTCTTCTCTTTGGGCATAACTGCATCCAAAATTCCTGTTTCTATATGGACACTCATCATATTGGATTAGGGTCCTGCCTAATAACCTCATATTAATTACCTCTATAAAAGCCTTATAACCTTATTTCCAAATAAGATCACCTTCTGAGGTACTCTGGGTTAGTACCTCAAGATACCTTTCCTCAATACAACCCATAACAAATATTTTATTCTTTATATTTCTCTGGTGTCTACAACACTGTATCTTCACTATTGTTCTTTTTCCCAGCCTCTGTGACCATATCTATGTTCCTCATTAACAGTCATAAATATTTTAGGTTTCAGTAAGCAGGCATATAAAGGACTCAAGTGGTTCCCCAGGTAAGTCAATGAAAACCAGCTGCCAGATGTTTGGAAACAGACATCCCAAATGTCTACTGTGCCTATTACATCCATTTTTAGACATTTTTCACCATTGGGAGCTCTGTGAAAATCAAGAGAAACAATAAGAGGTAAAATGATGATAAATACCCAACACTTACGGATATTTGTGTGATGTTGCCACCATTTTTTTCTCTCTGCCCATTTTTAAAATTTTTTGTTTGCTTTTTTATATCTCTGAAACATTTTTTCCTCTACTCTTCCCTTCAAACTAAATCTTAATAATAAGTTGTCATGATTTTAACAATTGCCTATTGAATATTTGTAAGACATTGAATTAGTATTTACTTACAGGTATGACACAACTAAATTCCAAAATCTGATTCTTTTTACCATGACTTCTGAGAGTTCATTAAGGTTACAGTTAATTGGTTAAATTTCCAGTTTTTTAGCTATTTTGAAAAGCAGTTACTTTGTAAAATGTATAAACTACAATGTTACTTCCCCAATGGGATTATTACTTGATTTTTTACTTCCTAATAAATGGCTTTATTTATCACAGAAATGCTCTGAATGGTAGAGGTGTTACTTTAATCAATAAATAAACTCAGGTTTTCAATATTTGGGTTTCACCACAAAAATTACTAAAAGCAAAAGTTTGCCTTAGCCCACAATATGTGACCCAGTTGCAAACTCTTTGGCGATAAAGAAAATTTAGATCACACACTGATTTTCTGAGGGAATCTTGGCCTCTTTAATGTAGTCCTTCAGATATGATTGGGAGTATAACATTGCCTATAATTCCTCTGCCAAACAAACCCATGTGGCAAGTGGTGTTCTTAAAAGGATAATGCCTGAAGTCAATTAGAGTTGGAGTTTTGGAGTTCTGTTACTGATAACTAAAGAAACTGACACCCCAGCTCTATCCTAAGTGATCTGTCCTGTCCACTGGCCAATTAAAATATGTTGCTCTGGTGATTCTAATGTGCAGTCAAGGTTGAAAAATTGAGTCCAGAAGAAAAATCATTCTCTTATCCTTTCTTCTGAACATTTTCTATGCCAATGAAATTTACATAAGATGTGAATGGGTGAAAAAACATAAAAAAGCAGGCCGAAGCCGATAAAGATTAGTGAGCAAACAAGTATTTGTTGACTATCTTCTACAGGTGACCTTGAACAGCACACGTTTGAACTGAGCATGACTAGTAAAATGTGGAGTTTTTACAGTACAGTACTGTAAAAGTACTTTTCTCTTCCTTATGATTTTCTTAAAATTTTCTTTTCTCTAGCTTACTATATTATAAGAATACAGTATATAATACATGTAACATACAAAATACGTGTTAATTTACAGCTTATATTATTGGGAAGGCTTCTGGTCAACAGTAGGCTATTAATAGCTAAGTTTTGGGGGAGTCAAAAGTTGTACATGGATTTTTGGCTGCGCAGGGAATCAGTGCCACTCACCCCTACATAGTTCATAGGGTCAACTGTATGTGCCAATTGTTTGGTGGGCAGTGGGTTTACTCTAACGGAAACTCCATATGTAAAGGGTTTGCTCATATAACACTGGCAATGTCCAAGGAAAGAAACAGCCAGTAAATGGAGAAACAGACAATAAATAGTTACTAATAATATTTTTAATAATACAAATATGCAAAAGTCCATAAAGGAGCAAAGAGCAGAGGGACTTGCTTTCACATACAAAATGGCCAATAACCAAGAGAAGAGAGTCATTTGTAAAGAGAAAGATGAACAAATTTAAAGGTAAAAGTCAGTATGATGGGACTATTTTTTAACTAGTCTTTTGTATGTCCTTTCTCCTTAATCAACCAGTCTTAAATTGAATTGATTCATCAGGAGTTCTAAGAACCTGTGAGTGGTGGACAATTAACATCAAGAGCAGTTATGCAATAGAGCATGAACCTAGGCAGCCTGTTAATGTGAGCATCCTTACCAGTCCTAACTGACTCTAGAATTCCAGAGATTTGAAATGTTAGTACAGTATAAAATGTATAATGTAGTTTGTCACATGAGCCGGGCTGGGAAGATAACTAATTTCATCAACAATAAAGTCAGTTAAAAGTTACAATCTTTAAATCAGAGGAAGAAATCTAGTTCATTCAGTCTGGCAAGGCTGCTATTCTGGGCTAACTTCTTTCACCAGCCAAGAATCCTAACATAAATCGATCCAAAGAGAATCATCATAAATCACTGGATTTATAGTCCTGGAGTAACTTATTTTTTTCTCTTTTACCTTCACAGAGATATTGTGAAAACTTATTAGGTTATGCTTTATATCCCATAAAATCTATGAAGACCTTGAGCTCTTTAGAAGGAATTCCATTTTAATCTGCTTTTCTAACATTGGTGCTTTATCATAGAGATTGGTTTACAACTTGTGTATGAAATATATTTATTAATTTAATATTTTATGTTATCTTCCATCATTATAAATTTTATTAAAATACTATAAACTAGGGAAGACAAATAATAATATTTTTAATTGTATCCACTTAACAGTCAGAAAACATAGAATGTCATTCATTCACTGATCAAAAGTTTAAACAATTTTTTGTGACAACAATAATTATTTTCTCTTCTGAAACTATAATTTAAAAAATAATCAAATCTGTAGGCTGCTGCACTTACATTTTAATGTTTTAAATTAGAAGTGAAATTAAACACCAGCACAATTCTAAAATAGTCTTGAAAACAATTTTTTAACTTGCTTTACTGAATTAATTTTTAAAAAGACATTGAGCATGTGATTCATTATTATGGGCTGAGTAATCCACAGTTCATACAAAAACACACACATGCACTGTTCACTTTTTCCTTTTCACAATTTCATGTTAAGCCACATTTTAAATTCACTTCAACGTAAAGGCAAAATTTTGCAGAGTTTTTGAAATAAAGTAATTGAACTATTTTATCAGTTTGTTATAGGGAAATATTAAAGCAAGTCAGTAACCAACTAACTGCAATGTCCAATTCCCCCTCGCTCAAAATGTGGCTGAAGTTAGTTCTCTTTCTCAATTATGTTTGACTTGCCAAAAATAAAAGACAGTAGAGAGGTCTGCTTTTAACAGGTTGTGGAACACATCCAAGGTAAAATAATCACGTTTTATTCTAGCGATTTTTTGTTTTTTTACATTTTAGGTTTTGTTTGTGATTTCAACATGCTTTTATGCTAGTACTTTCTAATATTTCACTTTATTGTAAAAGAAATGTATTCTTGTTGCATAATTTAAACAATATTACTTTATAATACTTTAATATATTTAAACATATAAACACTTATAAAATATATATTTACATATTATTATATGTATTTACATACGTATGTATTATATATATGTAGTCATATTTAAACAATAGATTATTAAAGTATATCATAAACAAACATTTTCCCTGTAACATTATCCAATACATATTAAATACTAAATATACATTAAATATTAAAGAATATTCAAAGAGTACCTGAATATATGAGACCTGACTTCAAATTATTCGAAAAGGTAAAAAGCAGACAGGATAGATATAAAAACACATCCATATAAAAAGCATTTTTCTACACAGTAAATGTTTTTCAAAAAAAACTGGGAAGCTTAAAACACTCCAGGAAATTATAACATCTTCACTTTTTTCCCACTGCATTGTGATTCGGTAACTAGAAAATCAAAAGCAAGTAGAAAATTATAGGATGAGAATGTAATCAGAAGTCAGATTAGAACTTGTAGAGTGGACCCATTATTCAGATAATTTATGAAAGATCTATTAAGAAAGAGATGGTAAGACTCCATATCATAATTAAAACACACACATGAATTGTGTAGGGCTCAGAGAAATTTCTTCCATTAGTGGATACTATGTTTTTAAATCTATATCATAAAGGAAGTATGAAATGAGTGTGTTTTTCTCTAAATAGATTTTTCATCCTTTCATCACCAACATTTATGCATTAAACTATGTTAAGATTGGGAAGGCAAGGTTTGGCAGAGTAATGGTAGTTAATGGGAAGTATAGCCTTTATTACATTGCACAAAATGCTTTCATCTACAAAATCTAATTTGTTACAACAGCTCCTTGAGGCACATACTGTAATCACATCCATTTTCTAGGAAGCTGAAGCTTAAAGAAAGTAACAGACTTGCCCAAGGTCAATCAGCTCTAGAGGGTGGTGAACTAGGAGCTGCAGTCAATGATGCTAAGTAAAGGTATTTTGTTTGATGTTAGAGTAGATATAATTCTGAGAAAGTTTATAGGACATCATCCACTCCTCCTACCCCCCGCAAAAGAATATTCTTGGTCTACATTATTCTAATCTCCGACAGCTTTAGGTTCAATTAATGACAGCAGTTCCTCACTGCTCATAATACCCCTGTTCTTTCATTATAACATCATGGCATCATCCCAGGCTAATTTCCTGGTTGTGACTTGCATTGGCCAATATGACATTAGCAGAGGTGACACTAGCAGTCTTAAAAAATGCTATGTCTTTGGGTTGACCTACTTTGATGCTTATTGTTGCCAAGAGAAAGACATACCTTAGGTTGTCTTGCTTATTTCAGGAGGAGGAAAAGAAATACATGGGGCAGTACTGTCCCAGCCAAGGTGTCCAGCCAAGCCCAGGATAGAGCAGAGTCTCCAGCTGACTGCAAACACCTGAGCAAACACAGCTGAAACCAGCAGGACCATGACAATAAATATGGCCCCCAGATTTCATGTTTAAAGCACTCTAGCTCAGAACAAATCAGTAGGACTCCAGGAATATTTAAGAAATAAAATCTTACTGTTGTTTTCTACTGAGGGTTTGCTGTTATGTGTTATGTAAAATAAATTAACTTGTAAACAATACAGAAACTTGACAATATGATTTAGCTATGAATTCTTTCTCTTTGCTTGAGTTTTATTTTAACCAATTTTTTTTTTATCTCTCCAATTTTTAAGCTACTAGCAGCTCCTCAAGGACAAGGATACAATCCTCTCATTACAAAACTTCACTCTTAAGCATTGAGAAATTAAAGCACATTTCATGGTCTCAAAAAAAAATACCAAACAGAATCAATAGGAGCAGAGTTATTTACTAACTGTTCAGATACAGGGGGTACACAGATGGGAAGAGGCATAGACTGTGCTTTTTTTTTTTTTAATTATAAATTAAAAAAAGAAATCCCAATAACAAAATGGTCTTTTGAGTCCCATTTCTTATAAAGAGAATTGTTTCCCTGGCAAAAAATGAATTTGTGTGTGAAAGATATTATATGTACAGTGTGCACACAAGCCTAAAGGAACAACTTATGTCCTTTAAAAATTACAATTCTCAAGCCTCTACATATGCTTGATATTCCAAACCCTAGTGCTTTTTATTAGTAGTAACTACCTCCACCAATAAATGAGCAAATTTTAGCATGGAAGTATTAAGAACAAATACATAATAAGTTCCAATAAATTATAGCAATTTTAATTTTTAAAATATTTTAATATGATTCAGGGAATTATGGATAACATAAAATTATGTATATGTGATTTATCCTGCCTGGATCTACTTATAGTTTCAAATGAAGAATTGTAAAATGTGGTTTCTAAAGTTACTTACTAGATATGATGGACATGAGCATGTAATTTACACACAAACCCATATCTCAGCCCCAGTTTATTTACCTGTACATAACAAGGTTATATCTCTATAGGATTTTCCAGCTTAAAATTATAGAAATTCATTTTGTACTCCAAATGTTGCTAAGGACAGCCTCTGAGGTTATTTAGTCTGTATTTGATACATTTAAGTCATCTACATCTATATCTGTCTCCATGCATTTATTTGTTTAAAAATAATTAACACATTTAATCATGAGATGCTGGTGTTATTGTATAACGTATAGGATGTGCATTATGTTTGTCTTTCTAAAAAGACAAAAATCCCTGAATTATTAAAATACATATGTGTGTGTATATATATATAATAAAAATATTATATATATAGCCAGTTCCAGTTCAGGATGGTGACATAGGAAGTCTCTGAACTCAAATTCCTCCACAGACACACCAAATTATACCTGTTAATAGAACAATTCCTCCTGAAGAACTGAGGTCTGACTGAACAGCTACTGAACAACCAAAGAGAGGATAGAATGAGAACAGCAAGAGAGAGACAGGGCAACAAAGGAAACCCTACCCCCAACACTGTAAACAACATGGGAAGGGATAGTACTGAAGGACTGGTAAAAGATCCCTCTGTCCTAGGGCACAGAAAAAAAAGCCATGGTTTTAAAAAGCAACTAGCATATAAAAGATACAACAGTGGAATTCTGCCAAGTGGTACAGGAGCTGAGGAAAAGCTTTCCAGATCAGAGGGACTGGAGAATGACAAGGTTTACATTCCCACCCCACCTTGAAAACTTGGACCTGAGCAGGGTCCAGACATGGTGGTTGGCAGATCCAGTAAGCTTCTCACTTCAACAAGCCCAGGGTCCCCGAGCCCACACAAGCCCTAGCTACGCTGGGACACAGGAAAAAAAGCCATGGTTTAAAAGGGCCAATTGACTATGGGAACACTCTCTTCCCCTCCACCTTAAAAACCCAGACCTGGCGAGGGTCTGGCTGCCATAAGGGACAGGTTTGAATGCCATAATTGGAGGGTGTATTCATCACAGGGAGCTTAAGACCTCAGCAAGCCCAAGGGCCTGAAGCCCACAGGAAATGCTCCGTGGTGCTGGGGCACAGAAAACAAGCTGCAGTTTTGTGTTGTTGTTGTTTTTTTTAACTTTATGTTTTATTTATTTTTTACCTTTTAAAATTTGTCATTTTGTTTTTACTTTTTTCTTTTTGAGTGTGTTATTTTCTTATTCTCTTTTTTCTTTTTCTCTTTTAAGATTTTTTTCTTCCTTTATTTTATTTTTTCTTTTTTATATTATTAGACTTATTGTTTTTTCTTCATTCTCTCTGTAAAAAGTCATGGTTTAAAAGAGTAAGTATCATATACAGCAAAAGTTGCAGCCATTCAGCAAAATTCACCAAGCACATATGATCTGCGTAGGAGTAACCATACACAAAACCACTCCTCAACTTTAGAACATGTAGCTGTTTTACGTAATCCATAGAAACAAACACAGAAAGTCAAGGAAAATGAGGAGACAGAGGAATATGCTCCAAAAGAAAAAAACAAGGAAAAAAACTCAACAAAAGAATTAAATGAAACAGTGAGAAACAATATACCTGATAAAAAATTTAAACTAATGATCATAAAGAGACTCACTGAGCTGGAGAAAAATATGAATAAAAAGGTAGAAAATAGGGCACCTGGGTGGCTCAGTGGGTTAAGTGTCTGCCTTCAGCTCAGGTCATGATCCCGGGATCCTGGGATTAAGTCCCACATCAGGCTCCCTGCTCAACAGGGAGTCTGCTTCTCCCTCTCTCTCTGCCTGCCACTACCCCTGCTTGTGCTCTCTCTCTCTCTTTCTCTGTCAAATAAATAAATAAATAAAGGGGCGCCTGGGTGGTTTAGTCGTTAAGCGTCTGCCTTCGGCTCAGGTTATGATCCCAGAGTCCTGAGATCCAGCCCCACATTGGGCTCCCTGCTCAGTGGAGAGCCTGCGTCTCCCTCTCCCACTCCCTCTGCTTATATTCCCTCTCTTGCTGTCAAATAAATAAATAAATAAGTCTTTTAAAAAATTAAAAATAAATAAAAATAAATAAATAAAATATATAAAGAAGGTAGAAAATATGACAACATATACATAAAATATGGAGAAGGGAGTATAAGAGAAGAGAAGAGGAAAAAGGAAAAGAAAAAAAAATTTTTTTTTCCTTGCTTTTTAGAGTGTGCTTGAGCTTAAATGACCATCAAATTAATATGGACTTCTATTTACTTAGGATATTATATATGAACCTTATGGTAACCACAAACCCAAACCTATGACAGATACACAAAAAATAAAGAGAAAGAAAGCCAAACAAAACATTATAAATACCCACTGATCACAAAGAGAGCAGGAGAAGAGGAAGGAAACAAAGAACTACAAAAACAACCAGAAAACAAATTTTAAAACGGCAATAAGTACATACACTATCAATATTACCTTAAATGTAAATGACCTAAATGCTCCAATAAAAAGATATAGAGTGGCAGAATGGATAAAAAAAAGCAAGACCCATTTATATGCTGTCTACAAGAGACTCGCCTCAGACCTAAAGAAGTATACAGACAGGGCTCCTGGGTGGCTCAGTTGGTTAAGTGACTGCCTTCGGCTCAGGTCATGATCCTGGAGTCCTGGGATCGAGTCCCACATCGGGCTCCCTGCTCGGCAGGGAGTCTGCTTCTCCCTCTGACCCTCCCCCCGCCTCATGAGCTCTCTCTCTCCTTCTCTCTCTCAAATAAATAAATAAAATCTTTAAAAAAAAAAAAAAGAAGTATACAGACTAGAAGTGAAGGGATGGGAAAACATTTACCATGCAAATGGAAACAACACGAAAAAGCCAGGGTAGCAATACTTATATCAGACAAAATAGACTCTAAAACAAAAACCATAACAAGAGACAAAGAAGAACATTACATAAAGATAAAGGGATAATATTGTTCCATGTCAGTAATTTTTTCTCATTGAAAAATGAGGTTTTTTTTTTTTTAAACAAAAGCATTACATTTATGTGGTTAAAAATAAGAATTGCCTAATGATGTAATGTATGGTGATTAACATAACAATAAAAAAATTTTTAAAAAAAGAAAAAATAAGAATTGCAAAAGGGTATGCAAGAAAAACGTGTTCTTTCACTAGTGGTTATGTATACTTTAGTAAACGTGATTCTTAAAAAGCCATAAATCGGATTATGCAATAAAATGCTGTATACTTTGAAAAAAAAAAGATAAAGGGATAAATCCAACAAAAGGATATAACAATTTTAATATCTACCACCCAACACTGTTAACAATTAAATACACAAAACAAATATTAGTGGACAAAAGGAGAGAAATGGATGGTAATACAATAATAGTAGGGAACTTTAACAGTCCACTTATATCAATGGATAGATCATCCAGATGAAAAATCAATAAAGAAACAATATCTTTGAATAACATATGGGAACAGATGGACATAACAGATATATATAGAACATTCCAGCCAAAACCAACAGAATACACTTTTTTTTTTTTTCAAGTGCACTTGGAACATTTTTGGAAATCTGTGGATGTGTTGTGAGTTATCACAACGATTGGAAGATACCCCAGCTTTTAGTAAGTAAGTGTGGGTACAGGATCCCAGATGCACTGTACTATAGGACTGTCCCTCAATGCCAAGAATTGTCAAATGCTCTTACTGGATGAAATTTACTATAAGTAAATATAAATTCACTATAAAGTGGCTATATTTTGATAAAAGGAAAACTGAAAAGTTATTTTCATAAAAAACCAACTATGGACAAAAACAGTAAATTAGGAAAGATTGTAGCTGAGGGGAATTTAAATAAAAAATAAATTAAAAATAGATAATCTCTTCTAATTATTGAATTATATACTCATATCACATAGCCTATCTACCTAAGGTATATCTGTAGTAAGGTAATAGTAATTGTAATTAAACTGGCCAGTGATATTTTATTATTTATTTATGTCCTTATTATTATTATGCAATAATTTTCACTTGCATTAGCATTAAGTCCATATCATTGGTAACATGCAATAGTTAGCCTGTATGTGGGAGTATTGACATGGAAAATAGCCCACAAAATAGATTCCCCAAATTCAGTAATTCTGGAAAGTTTACAAAACACACCATACTTATTCTTCATCGTCTTCATTCAGAAAACCTGTCATTTGTTTTAGCAAGTTATCTTTTCTACAGTTAAAATAATTTCCATTTGTTTCTTATATTCAAATAAGTCCATTCTATTATGAATTTTCCTAACACTTTTTAAATTCTAGTCTCTACTTGTGCTTCTTCTCTTTCATTATCCTTACGTCTTATATGAAATGGATTCTCATGTTCATAATTTCATTAATTAATTGCTCATATATTAATTTAATGTTGCTGCAATCAACTATCTCATTCCATCTAAGATCAACATGCCCAACCATTTAAATAAAGAAATGCATGTCATTTTATTCTGAATTATTTATCTTTATTTTGCCATTATATTTCAGTTAGTGCATTCTAAAGCTTAATAACTTTTTTTTAAAAGTATGGAAATAGGTTACACTATTACCTATCAATTTCACTTGAGAATAGTAAAGATGGGTTATGAAAGATTGGTTTTAAGAAGGTTATTGAATTTCTTGGGCTTTTTGAATAACTGAGATAAGATAGTACAATATAATATAGAATAAATTCTAAGTTGTACATTCAATAGATGCTCACTAAGATCTCAGACACAATCTATGACAAGGGAAACTTGAAAACAACCAATATACCCATTATTAGGAAAATGATGTTATGCTGTATGATGCATTAACATGATGAAACATCAGTAGCCATCAAAGGTTATATTCATGAGAGCTGGAAATATGTGTATAGTACAATATTAAATAAATATAATAAAATTCAGAATGGTCTGTATTGTATGACTGAACTGTCCACATGGAAGAAAATACACAAAATCACAAAATGCATTGAGCTTGGGTAGTGCATGATATTGGATATGCATTATTTTATATATTAATATTTTCAATGTTAAAATATTTAATAGACCTATTTTAAAACAATTTTAAATGATAGTTTAGAAAAAGGAGAGATTAGTGATGTCAGAAAATATAGCTAAAGTTTCATGGTGACAATGGCTAACAAGAGTTGAGGCTTATTGACTACTGAACCTTTATTGACATGCTTACTTGACTATTGAGAAAAGGTCAAATAAGCAAAAATGCTACAGCGGGAGAGGAATAGAATTATGGCCTTCACAGCAGGGAACTGAGCTGGCGAGTGAGTTCTGCACTGGGTTCTCATCATCTGGAGCAAAGAAATGCCCAAAGCCTTCAAAGGATTATGATGTGAATTAATAAGATTCTGATGGGCAAACAGTAAAAGCCAAGAAGATAATGCAATTGATAATGAGATCAGCAGCATAGATCCCAAGGGAATGATAAGATAAAAGCGGTGTCTTAGGAGAACGTCATGAACCCTCACTTGCCTAAAATAAAATCCCTTATTTTAAAATATATACACTTCCAGAACAAATAGCTCCTATGATTTGTAACTTTTTAAAAAATTGGACACTTCACATGACAATATATTTATTACTTTTGTCTCTTTAGTAATTCATTTGAATGGTCAGTATTAAGTAAGATATGTTCAACAAAATAATGATTTAGCTTTAAGAAATTGGTCTCTGTGGGAAATTATCATTTGCTATTTTTATTAAGATAAGAAAGAAAATGAAATGAAACATTCAAACCCTTGGAGGTTTGGGGAGAATAAATGTTCAAATATGTTAATATATATCATGATATTCAATGATAATGCTTTTTAAAAAAAGAACATTTCAATACTTCTCTTGAAATGCATGCAAAAGCAAAGACACAATTTAACTTGGGAGCAAATGTTTTATAATAAATATAAATTTACACCAATACACATTATAAAATCAGAGAGTAACTAAACAAGATTTTAATGAGTAGTTTTGAAATTTAATAAGTGATAGTAAATATATAACCTCCCATTAGTGCATTTTGGTTGTATTCCAATCTCAAAACTATATCACCCTCATGAGAAATGTGTGATCAAAATGACTATTTAAACAAGAAAGATATTCAGTTGGAGAATCCCAGAAATTTCCCTTCTTTCTTCTGCCTCTTTCTTGACTTTATAGGAGCATACCATAACGAAATGAAAAATAGGAGGACTACAAATATTATTCCCCTGTGTAGGGAATTCTAAATGGTAGAAAAAAGACAATGGGATGGAATAGAGGAGCATCCTGTTCAGCATTCAAACCACAGCATCATAAATGTCCCAAACTGATTTTGGTTTCTCTTTTTCACACTTCTCCTTCCCTTTCTCTACTCCTCCCAGAGTTCTAAAATATTTTGACCTCTTCTTCATACCCTTAACAAAATGCAATTTCCAACTTCATTATTTCAAAAGCATTAATAATTTTTTACACACATTTAAACATGAAGTTGAAAGCTCTATGATACTAATTGTATTTGTTCAAATGAAGTGACTATTACGTCTATGTGTGGAAAGAACTTACTGTCTTAAATGTAGAATGATGAATTACTTTAGAAGCCTTAAAAACTGTCCAAATTTACTAAGCAGTCATGAATTGAATTAAGCTTAAAAAAATCATCTATTATTGCATGCATGGGAACTATTTTAAGAAAGGACTTTTGAACTGTTGAAATACCCAGTTTTGATCTCCCTCACATACAAATGATGCAGACATATATTTCAAATTATATTTAGTTCTTCTTCTTTCAATGTAGTATTCATGCACAATGAAAGACACAAATCTTAAGGGAACATTCACTGAGATCTAATAAATGCTTTCTTTTGTGCAATCCAAATTTATGTCAAGATCTACAATACTTGCAACACCCCAGAAAGTTTTCTTCATGTGGAGGAGTCAATCCCCTCTCACATCCCCTGCAGAAGTAAATGATGTTCTGACATTTTCCAACAGTGGAATTATGTCTGTGCTAAAACATCCTATAAGGAGCATCATGAAATTTGTATTCTTTTTGTAAAGTTCTTTGTAATTATTTTAGATTGATCCATAGCTTTCTGTAAATCAGCAGGTTGTCCCTTTTTATTCATGAATAGCATTCCATGAAATGAATATATTACAGTTTTTCCATCGTCCTAATTCTGGATACCTGAGCTAGTATATAAAATACCAGTTTTTGGTTATTATGACTAAAGCCATTATGAACATCTATGTAAAAATCATCCTATCAGCACATCTTCATTTCAACTGTGATTGTGATTCAAATGATCTAGGAGTGTAATTGCTGGATCAGAGGTAAGTGTGCTTTTGGTTTTATAAGAAATCTCCAGAATTTTTCCAAATAGTTATACAATTTTTCATTCCTTCTAATAATAGGATGCTTCACATACCCTCCAACAGTTGGTGTTGCGAGACTTTTTTTATGTAGCCATTAAGGTGAGTGTGAAGCGTTATCTCAATGAATTTTTACTTTGCATTTCCCAGATGAATGATGACATTTAAACATTTTCATGTGCATGTTTGCTATTTGTATATTTCTTTTTGTTAAACGTGTGTTCAAGTTTTCCCCCCATTTTTCACTGAGTTCTTTTCATTTTTTGTTATTGAATTATAAGTGTTTTTTATGTATGCTTGATATCATTTTATTGTCAGATACATGTTTTGCAAATATTTTCTTCCACTCTGTCACTTGCTTTTTCATCTTCTTAAATTTGTATTTCCTAATATATGCAATTTTAATCATTTTGAAGAGTATATATATTAACTTTTTCTTTTATTGTTTTTACTTTTTCTGATCTAAGAAATCTTTGTTTACACCTGAGTCATTAATATAGTCTGCAATATTTTCCTTTAAAAGGTTTATTTTTTTATTAAAACATGAAACGTAAGTCCTTTTTTTATTATTTTTTCATAAGTCCTTAATATTGTTCCTTTATTTCAAGATTGCTTTGGTTACTCTAAGACATTTGCATCTTCAAATTTTAAACTGGCTTGTAATTCTTGTTTTTTTTTTTTTTAAAGCCTCCACATATTTTCATAAGAATTTAAAAAAATAATCCACATATCAATTTGGAGAGAATTACCCTTTTAACAATAATAGATGCTCCAATCATTAAACATAAACTATCTTTCTACTTATTTAGGATTTCTTTAATTTATCTTAGCAATATTTGGTAGTTTCAAATGTAAAGAACTTACATATAATTTTTTAAATTAGTACTAGGGGTTTACTTTTGATAGCATCATAAATAGAATTTTTAAATATCATATGCCAATTATTTTGTTAGAATATACAGATACAATGGATTTTCTATGTTAAACTTGTGTATTGCAACCTTGTTAAATCCATTATTATTTCTAGTTTTTGTTTCTTTTTTTTTTAAGGGGGGGAGAGGCAGAGGAAGAGGGAGAGAGAATCTCAAGCAGACTCCACACTGAGCACAGAGCCCAACATGGGGCTGGTTCCCATGACCCTGAGATCATGACCTGAGCCAACTGACTGAGCCATGCAGGTGCCCCTCTAGTTTTTGTTTCTAAGGTAATTAGTATCTTCTTTGTAACCAATGGTACAGTTTGCACACTGCAATGGTTAGAACCTTCAACTGAATGTTGAATGGATGTGATACGAGTGGGCATCCTTGTGTTATTACCAATCTTAGGAGAAAAACCTTTAAGTTCATCGCAAATTTGATATTAGCTACAAGTTTATAGATAGAAGATTGAAGACATTCTCTTTGATTTCTATTTTGTAATTTGTGTCCTCTCCCTGTTTTTGTTTAGACAATCTAGTTCAAGATTTATCCATTTTGTTGAACTTTTCAGAGAACCAAATTTTGCCAGTGTTAATTTTTTCTGTTGTGTGCTTTTTTCCTAGTTCATTTATTTCTGTCTTTATGCTTATTACTTCCTCTTTTACCAATTTCGGTAATTATTTCTTAAATACATTTACCCATTTAAATTATGCAGTCAAAATCATTGGAAGAAAGTAACTCATGACATTCTCTTATGTTAAAAAACAAAATTCAACTGAATAAATTTTAAAGAGCATGTTGGTTTTATTCAACAATTCATGAATCAGGCATTATCTAATCTAGCAGACAAAAAGGAGCTCCAAGTAGCTGTACGAAATGAAAGATTTTTATAGGCAGAGGGGGCAAGAAAAAGAAAGTTATACTAGGGAAAAAGTAGGTTGGTTATGCAAGGTTTCTTTCCTTTAGGGATGGCAGGGGTCTATCAAGCAGATTACCTAACTAGTGCTGTTCAAGCAATTCCTGACTAACTAGTTTAAAATTCCATTTCTGGGAGAACCAAAACTAATGAAGTCTCAGTTTGGTGACATGGGGCTTAGCATAAGTGATTCCATTTTGGGCCTGTTGTCTTATTTTAAACACTTACTGAAACTTTTCTTCAATATTTTTATAATGTGTAATCGGATGCAAATCCTCCAGAGTACTAGGTCTGTAAATTTATCATAAGAATACTAATTTTTATCTCTAAATGTTAATTTTTAATATAAATATTAATTTCCCTTTATCTCTAAATATTAATATAAATCTCTAAACATTAATACAGAATACCTTAACTTTTATGTATAAAATTTAACACCTCTGATGAAGTGTGGTGGAAAGTCACAAAGAAATTGTTTTTCTTTTACTTAGAGGGATGTCTCAACTGATCTTTTTCTCTGAATTTTGTTTCTCATACAGAAAGGAGATGTAGTGAAAACACTACCTGAAAAAAACAAATTTTGATAGGAAATGACATTTCAGATAAAGGACTTGAAGATTAGCAAGTTGGGTTTTTTCCTCAGAAACTAAGTCCAAGAAAATCTTTTGTCCTCATCTCCATTACTAATTAATCTCTCATACTTATATGTACACCTATTTATTCAGAAAAGCCATGTTATCAAACCCAGTAAAATGATCAAATTTAAAAATCAATTGAAGAGCATAAAACTAAGGATTTTTATTAGCTGGATTATATTAAATTAAAAATGTGGAAAAAAACATATTAGCTTTGACCTTAGCAATGTAGTCGGCATATTCATCAGCCGTCTTTCATGGCTTCCACCAAGATCCACCTTGTTTCTCTAAGTCACTTCTCCAAATTTCCTTTTCTTGATTAAAGAAAACATCTCCCGCTCACCATATTCCTTGTTCTCTAGCTGTGCATAAAACAAAAGAATATCCATTACTTTTATAAAAAAGGAGCCTAATGGTAAATTTTTGCCAAAGTTTGGCTCTAAGAAAAAGCCCCTATTACTAAAGATGAATGTACATGCTTTTTCTAGTTGACATATGAAAATATTATACTCCATACTTTTTCCTTGATTGCATTAGATGTCAAAAATCTCAGACCCAAACTCACTGCCTAAATGCTTTGAGATGCATTTTGTTTACTTCAAATGCTGGTCATCTATTTTGGCCTGGAATGTCTTCTTTCATGCTATGTTTTCATTTCCAAGCCATTTATGATGTTTTTAGCAAGTGGCACGGCATAAGTCTCTAAGGGAAAAAATACGGAAGGCTTGTCTATTAAGAATAAAATCTCCCCGCCCCCATTTCCCCCTTTTATGTGCCATAGAAAGCATGCAGCAGTCCTTGGAAATGAAGTCTAAAGATAGTCCTGGTGCTTTATTTCCTGAAGGTACCAATGTCATCACCAACAAAAACGTTTTGTAATGGGAAGCAATGAAATCTTTCTGAGTGAACAAAGCAAAGTCTGAAGGGAGCTTTTGAGTTAATGAAAGTAAGATATAATCAATTCTATTATTTACAGAGACTTGAGCTACTTCTCTCCCCATAGCAGAGCCAGAAGGTTTTGTTATATAAAGACCCATTCAATCTCTCAGCCAGAAAAACATGCTGAGACAAAACTTCAAATTAGATTTGGGAGTTGTCAGATGGATTCAACCTCTTATTTCGACAACTCTTTCTTTAATACTATTCCTTCTTTTTCCGTTATCCACTTAACTACACCACTGACAAAGTATTAATTTAGCACATCCTTCTCCACAACCACCTACACAGAGACATTGACATTTTATAGGTTAGTTTTAAAAAAGCAAATCTTTGGATACCAAAGGAGTGTTTCCATAATTGTAGAGTATATTATCATAAGTAGTGAGAATATTTTGGTGGTGTGTTTTTTGTTGTTTTTTGTGTGGTGGGTGATATTCATTCTCTTATTAAAATCAGAAGAGAAAACAATATGCTTACATGAACATAGTTTCCTCACAGTTTTATTTCAGTTTTTGATTTAAAATAATAATTTTTAAAAATAATTACAAAATTTGGCCTGTTTCCATAAACTGAATCCATTCTCAATTTTTTAAATAAATGCTATAGACCACAATCAAAATAATATGTATGTCTATAAAGGCCTTTTCCAAATAAAGTCATCACAAAATCATTTCTGAGTCATTGAAGAATCACTGGAAATATATTTTAATTTCTCACTAGGACCCCTCCAAATTAGCCAAAACTCATTAGTTTTTGACAGGTTTATTTAAAAGTTATATCATGGTATTATTTAAATTGAAGTTTTATTAATATTGACATGTTACACATTCTACAGTTTGGCATGGCTATTCATGTCTGTCCATGAGAATAATAAAAAACCCACCACAACAGAAATCAAGATGCTCTCTTCCCTTCTAAAGCTTGTCTTATGCCACTTGGAAAGTCCAGTGGGCAGTATCATTCTGTTTTAGGATCATGTGTACCTTTCCAGGTGAGCATTGCCTAAGGCAGGGGCTCTAGGACAAATCATGAGATTCTGGCCCTGAGAGAGAGGATGAACTTTGGCCATTTTCTCCCATTAATTTTTACAAAGTCACTTATATTTTAATATGACAATTTCTTTTGTTTTATTCTCTTTTTTGTGTGTGCATGTGAGAGTTTCTTGTATCTTCATATCCTTTAACCCCTAATCCAAAAAGTCTTAAGTGTCCTCGGGATGTTGATTATAAACACAAAACACAGTGGAAATTCACCCAGAAATATACTAAAGCTAAGTTATTTAGAGACAAAGCTATTTCAGCTAGGTTGGTTTCAGTTGACATTAATAGAAAATTCAGTCAGAAAATGACATTTTAAAAGCAGGAGGAATTACTGGCTAATGTAATTGAAGTATCCAGTGCTAGATTTGATTTGAGGACTCTTACTCCCCCCCCCCACCCCGCCCCATCAAACAATAGGACAAAGATTCTGTTTCTCTCTCCTCATTTCTTTGTTCTTCTCACGTTGGTGCTTTTTTCAGGCAAATTCTCCCCCTCATAATTCCAGTGTAGCATCAGCAGTGTCCTGGGCTGTCCACGTCCTTATTCATGTCTACAGAATCTTCTCTCATGGAACATGGTTACCATAATTAGCCTATCCCTGTCATGTACTCTGTCTTGAATTCCCACTATGAGATACAACTGCATATGGCTCCAAAAACACCAATTTAGTTCTTCTTGCATAATCATTATCCTTTGGATTCCCAAATTCAAGCCAATTTATAATGCTCTTGGAAGATGTAAAATGAATGGAGATGTCCTTAGATGCCCTTAGAAGAAAAACCGAGAGCAGCTGATGGCAAGTCCAGTATCAGTAGTTTTTCCTAGGACTTTCCAGGAGTGAGCTTCTGAACATGTTACTATATTAGTTCTTGAGTTCTACTCACCAAGGGGGAAGCCAATCCCCAAGGAGATGCAATTATGGGAAGGTGAAATTGCTTGTTGCAAGTCTGTATGTTGGATGGAACAGAACCCGGGATGGTTAATTTTATATGTCAACTTGGCTGGGCCATAATGCCCAGATATTTTGTCAAATAGTCTGGATGTTTCTTTGAAGGTGTTTTATAGATGATATTAATATTTAAATCAGCAGACTTCGAGGAGAGTAGATTAATCACCATAATGTGGGTGGGTCTCATCCAATCAGTTGAGGGCCTTAGTAGATGAAAGACTGGCGTCCTCCAAGGAAGAAGGAATTCTGCAATAGAATTCCTCTGGACTCAGACTACAACTCTCCCTTGGGTCTCCAGCCTGCAGGACCATTCTGCAGATTTTTGAACTTTCACCTCCACAATCACGTGAACCATTTCTATAAAATGAATATCTCTTTCTGTAATATACACCTCTTGTTGGTGTTTCCCTACAGAGCACATTAATAGTCATAAATGTGGCCTTTGAATAATTTTACTAGAAGTGTGTGAGCCTTTTCAGAAAATTATATCAGGTAGATAGACAAGTCAATATAAATAAATAGAGAGATCTGATTTTATT
Source organism: Phoca vitulina (assembly GCF_004348235.1). Classification (NCBI taxonomy): domain Eukaryota; kingdom Metazoa; phylum Chordata; class Mammalia; order Carnivora; family Phocidae; genus Phoca; species Phoca vitulina. Next base: position 27,262,815 of record NW_022589704.1, read on the forward strand.
TATCCCAGTCACTTGCCATGTCCTCATCAACTATTCACAACTATTAAACGGTGGACACTGAATTGATAAAAATGTACTTTAATTTCTCTGTGAAATCGTTAGTTTTAAATACATCCACAGTTCAGATGCTTACTTAGTTATGATTTCTTCTTTGAAACATTTGCACTTCCTCTTCCCACAAGGAATAGGTTAAAGATCATGTCCAGGCCTCTATCATGTCACTACTCCCTGTCCATTTAAATCTATAATTTAAATTTATAACCTCTGTTAACCTATCTCCCTCCCTAGACTGCAAATTTCTTTTCAGTAAGGATTTTCTGAATATTCATCCTTGATGTTAGCCAAGTGAATGTTAACATTTCATAATGATTCCAAATTAAATATTTAAGATGTATCAAAATTTGTTACAATATGGCAGATACAGAAAGTATCATATCACTCCAGTATTTTAAGCTCCAAATATTTCATGAAAACATTATTCAATTACTATTGTTATTGTTTACAATGGTAAGCTCTTAAATTTGATTTTTACTTTGTTGATTTCCAAGTGCTTTCACATACTTAATCTCTTTTGGACTTTCAACAATCCTGTGTATTTCACAGAGTCATGGTTAATGCACCTACTTAAGCGGGTATCATTATATGTTAGAACTGATTCAAAGTTTATATCTTCTGATCATTTAGCCAGATTTAATCCTACTACCTGTGCTGGATTCTTCTATATTACATGTAGTATGTTGCAGCATGGGAGCCTAGGACATTTAAAAGTGAAGTAGGATCTGAAGCAGGGGGAAAGGTTCAGAAGAGAAAGGGTAGTGTGACAAAACCAAAATCTAATAGAGCTAACAACAAAACAAACAATATAACAACAACATAAAATAGAATTTTAGACAAAAGAAATTAATTATTATTATCATATATGTTTTATATATAATATATAATTATATATATACATATATTATAATATATATTATATTATATATTATATTAACTGTATTACATTATAATTTAATTGGTTCCTGGTACCTGCTATCCCTATAACCTTGGACAAATTAGGCTTGGAAACTCATTTTCAAGCTCTGTCACAATCTGGTACAGTGGGAGCCTCTCACATTGTTCTCATATGAAAATTCAAATGGCCACAGGCAGAATGGGACTAGAAAGAAGAAGACAAATCAGATAACAGAGAATCAGCCCACTCCAGAATGCATGCCAATTAGAATTATCCTTAACAATTTATAGAATCTGGGACACCTAAATGGCTCAGTCGGTTAAGCATCTGCCTTCCACTGAGATCATGATCCCAGGGTCCTGGGATCGAGTCCCACATCAGGCTACTTGCGCAGCGGGGAGCCTGCTTCTCCCTTCTGCCTGCTTCTCCCTCTGCCTGCCACTCCCCCTGCTTGTGTGCTCTCTCTCTCGATCTCACACACACACAAAAGAAAACTTAAAAAAACAAAAACAAAAAACAATTTATAGAATTGATTTGAGAAGCCCTAAAGCCACGAAGATCCCTTAAGCATTATACCTGGGTAAAAGCATTGTACTCATATCAATAGTGAAAATACAAAAGGCAATTTCTTGTCTATTGCAGAGCATATTCCTTAACAGTTACTAAAATTTAAATAATCACTAAAAATTAGTCTGAAGCAATAAGGTCCTATACAATAAGAAACTAATCATCATGTCCAGCACCACATAATACTCCCATTCTTGTGTGACAAGACTTAGAATTAGTGACAAGAGTCAATAAGTAATTTGTAATGACAGACAATTAGCTCAAAACCTAATACTAAAATGTTATAAATCTTCATGTAAAGCAGGGATTCTTAACTTGAATACTTGTGTGGAATGCAGGGAAGTAATAAAACTCAAAACTGAATGAAATTTACATATGCATACACTTAGGTTACTTTTTCTAGAGAGAGAACTTGTATCTCTCAAGCAGATCCAAAGAAAGTTTGTGAACCACTGTTGTGAAGTTTTACTGACTGTCCTAGCAATATACCACTCACAGAATGCTTAAATACTAAACCATTGTTTTTAGTCAGCTAAGTACATTTAGTAATCTTTTAGTGTGTCTGATATGAAAATATATTAATTTTAACATTAAGTATTGGGTTCCTAAATTTTTTCATCTCTAGATTAATGAGCTTTCATTAATCTGAGCTGAATTACATTCAATTATTTCTTGGACTACTCAAAAAATATCTTGCAATAACATTCTTACTTTCTTTCTACTTGTACAAAAATTGGAAAATGCTCCCAACTGTACTCCTCATCATATTTAAAGGATGGAAGTTCAATGAAACCCGTCTCTATGGTAATTCTGTGTGTTTCCTCCCACCGGAGCACATTGCCAGGCTGGCTCACATCCAGCTGCCCTTTGTACCCGAGTTAAAGCCTTCCCTCCCCGCCACAGCCTGAAGACCTCTTTTTCCTATCTGAACTCTTAACAAACTGACAATCGATGCCTCTCGGTTGGCAATCATTTCCTACTCTGCCCCACGACATACTTCCTAGCAGCTGATTTAATACTAACTAAAATTCACAAGTTGGTGAGCATGTTACTATTTATGTTGCTCTAGTGTTCTGTTAATTAAAAAAAAAAAAATGTGAGCGGGCTTTTTCAAGAGTTGATTTTTTTTTCCTCTAGAAAAAAATTTACTTGTTTATGGCATGAAATTTCTATTGAGTAAATGAGGCTTGAATCTTTCACGTTTGGGAAGAGCTACTCTTCCTCAAAGGGGAAATAATGTCCATATAGGATAATCTGAAGAGACAATAATTTATTTAAGAGAAGTTTTTTTTTTTTAGATTTTTTTCTTTAGATTTTTTTAGATTTAGCTTCAATCTCCTACTAGAAAGTACAGTGAGCTGAGAATTGGGATGTGTGGTTTCAGGTCTTAGCTAGAATATTTCTTACCTCTGAAATGTTGTTCCCTCACCTATAACATCAGTCCATACCCAACCTGCTTGCTTCAAAAGATTGTTATTTAGTAATCAATGGAAATGTGCACGGGCTCACTTTGTAAAATAAGTCCTATCCAAATGTAAGATATTACATTATTATTTCATTTGATCTTAGATTACCTGCCTGTGGAATATATTGGACTTTAATTATGCTACATATGTTAGTATCCAGAAACCAGGTGGGCCAGGACTCAGAGAAATTAGTGTGCACCAGTCACGAGTCGCTCTGGTCCACATGCCTTAAACCTCAAGGCCTAAGGCAGACAGAAGAACTGCATGCTAAGTTCTCACAGCTACCAGGTGACAGAGCTGGCTTGTCCCCAGGCAATCTCCTAGCAGAGTTCATATTTCGAACCCTTGTCTCTCCTGCCTTAGCACAGTCGGAATTCCGTGTCCAGCTCCTTTAGCAATTCTGCAGGGCCCATTTCCAAGCTGCTCATTAAAGCCTATCTTAACGAACTTCCTACTGCTGTTGGTCTTTATAAATTTCAAAAGAACATAAAAGCCTACTGATTTATATCGTGCCTTTCTTTTCCAGTATGACAAATTTTGTAAAAATTAACTTTACCATTTTAAAGCCCTGAAATATATGCCCTGTGAGAGTTGAGCCCCACTTTCCCAGGGGTACACACAAGAGCCTTCCATTAACCCTGGATAAAGGTTGGCACTCCCTTCAGTGACAGCACATCGGTAGCTCGAAATAAGCCATGTTGAAAGTATTCACACCAAGAAAATGGGCAAATGCCACAAATCAGTTCCCCACCTCCACACTTCCCCCCTCCACTGTCCCGCCCTCCCAGAGCCAGTTGTTAACCAGTTACCAGCACAGCACTAGAATCAGGCTAATGGGGACTCATATCTTAAAGTTATGATGTTGAGTAAATTATTTAACATCTCTGAGACTCAGTTTCCTCCTCTGTGAGATGGTGATAATAATACCACCTATCAAACAATTCCGTGATTTAGTGAGAACATTGCCATGGAAGCGGTCCTGCCAGCTGATGGCGCCTGCAGCTTCGCTCCTGACCAGCATGCCTCAGTCCCTGTATCTCTCTGGATGCCCATCTCTCCAGATTTTGGTGTCGTGGTTTGCCCTTTATCTCCATTCTCTGATAAGCCCAAGAAAAGGCACTGATTTTCAGTTTGTCCAGCCTTTTCTAGTTATAAGGATGAGACTGATAAATTCCAAGAGCTTTCCATGGGGAGCTTGGGTGTTGATTCTTATGTCTGGAGCATCAGCCTCTCGCTGAGGTCCCAGGCTTCTAGCTTTGATTAAGAAAAACTCCAACCACCTGACTGTCGTAAGGCAAGTTTTCTCAAGTTCACATCATGTCTGAAAAAAAAAAAGTGATTTGACTGATTCTATTTTGCTTACATATAAAGTATTACAGAAAAATTAAGATGATATAGAAAAAAGAGTATCAATCATTGATTTTTATTGTTGTTGTTATTAATATTAAATGAATGGACATATTTTGCCAAAAAGATTTTCTCATGAATTCTGGTTTAAAATCCCTGATCCTGGTTTAAAATCCCTGAAGCCTCAAAGTTTCATTCTATTTCTGTCCCAGGGTCTCTAACACTGATGTTACGAGCTGATAGGAGCTGCTTCTGGGCCCTCTACTTCTGTGATATTTCAGAACACCTATATAGTGCTGTGAGCTAAGGCTAACCATTTGTTTAAACGGTATTTTATATAAGCCATATGCAAATACTTTGCTGCCTATTCGGTCAGATGAGATGTCTTCATGGAAGCAAGAGGCATGGGATTCATTAAATGCTCTGGATGATTGTTCACCCATTTTAAGAGAAGAAAACAAATTAAAAATCTACTTCCTTCTTAGTAATCTAGTTTCTTTCCCCTTTCTCTCCATGCAACAATAGTCACTGAATCTTCCACGCTACTGAACTCCATTCATTCATTCCATTCATTAAACATGCTCCAGGAATTGCCCAAGGAAATTTATATTCCTAACTCCCAGTCACAGAATGTATGGCTTGCCTCCAAATATTTCATAGTAGGATTTGACTTTTAGAGCACGCTCCGAAATACTCCGCTAAATCAGAAATCTATTTGCCATCTGCTCTTTGCACTGTGAAATACCTAATAAAAAGCACAATCTTAACAAATTCTCTAGAGGAAAAAAAATCACAAACACATTCCATAGCCACTCTATCATTCTTTTGTTTTATGCAGCTGATAAACTGTTTTAAAGATGTTCCTGGAATCTGCAGGATTTCTTTGCCTCTTATAGAAAAGCTATGCATTTAGAACGGAGGCTTTTTCTACCAGAATGTAGGAACAATGGTCAATGATTGACTTTAATTTGGCACCGTCTGTGCTATGGTATCATAAAATAGCCTCATATTTCATCTTTGGGCTTTGAAAAGATAGATTATTAAAAAATATATCCATAATATTTCCTGATACTGTTTTAGTATTAAAAGGTAACTAACTGTTGTCACAATAAAATGAATGTTTATCTGTTTCTTTCAGAAAATCTGGGTTAAGTTTATTAAAATGAGAGTGCTTAAAGTTTCCAGAACTACAGATATTTCTTAGTTATTCACTGACAGCTTACAATCCTTAACTCTTTAATAACTATTATATTTCTCAATATATTTTCACCTAAGAGAGGCACAAAAACAGTGTTTTTGTGGAAACTGAGTTCTGAGTAAATACAATGAATAAACAAGGCAACCAACAATAATCACAATAAGTCATGGAGGGTGGCCATGATCTTTCCAGGACTTTTCCAAGAGCCTCAAGGGAGATGATTTCCCTGTTTAGTACTTGGTGAGCTTGGAACACTTACAGAGCCCCAGGGACTTATGTCCAGTAGGACATTAATTCTACAATTTGCACTGCAAAGAATGATTACAGAGTTATCACTCTGTAGAAGGTAACTGAAATCATGAAAGTGCAAAATGTTCCTAAACAGTATGTAAAATGAGACAGAAAAATGATGTTATCATAACCCTGAAGAACATCAACATTTTAACGAGAAGAGCAATATGTGAGATGCTGGAAAGAAACCTAAAAAGAAAGTTTGGCAAAGGACATGCAGAAAGTCAAATTATAGACACCAAGAAAGGACATATTCCAAGAAAAAAAGGATGCATAGCAAAAGTCATTGATGGTGTCTTTGAGATTAATTTTTGTGAAATGGTGAGAACAGAAGCCTGAGCCAGTGGGCAGCCAGGAAATTTTCTGGGATGTTACTTGATATGAAAATATTATTTACTTTTTTTTATTTGAAAGAATTCCCCAAACAAACAAGAATCAAGCTTTATACAGTCAATATCCATAAAATCAGCTATTTCAGTGAAATAGTGGGAGTAGGATTACTCTAATGACTCTGATTCTAGATTTTTTAAATGCTCACTACTTTGAAGGTGATCAACATTACCTATTTAATTATCAAGACTACCTTGAAAGATGGGTGGCATTATTTTCCACATTTTGGTCATTGAAGAACCCAACTTTTAGAGCAGTTGTCTGTGTGACTACAAAAACCCACGATTTTTCCAGTTTTAAGGTGTTAAATGGGGTAATCATTTTTCATATAAATAAAAGGAAGGATGTGCTTTCCATAAAAAACTCACTTCATTTTCCCACGAAAGCAAATGCAATATCATTTGATATTTTATAGTTTATGTATTTACTTAGCACAGGAGAAGCTATTTCATTTAGAAAAAATATGTATATTATGGATTCAGTCATTTTTCTCAGTACTGGTTTTCAAAATATTCATTTGAAGCTAAAACTCAAAAGAGATTATTTTCGGGGCGCCTGGGTGGCTCAGTTGGTTAAGCGACTGCCTTCGGCTCAGGTCATGATCCTGGAGTCTTGGGATCGAGTCCCGCATCGGGCTCCCTGCTCGGCAGGGAGTCTGCTTCTCCCTCTGACCCTCCTCCCTCTCATGCTCTCTGTCTCTCATTCTCTCTCTCTCAAATAAATAAATAAAATCTTTAAAAAAAAAAAAAAAAAAAGAGATTATTTTCCTTGCAAAAAATATACACACTAAATATTCTGTTTGCATAAAGTCTTGCAGTGCCTCAGCTTTCTTATACAAATGTTTTGGAGTGGAAGACAATGGCTTTTGCTGAACTACTTTGCTAACTAGAGTGGTTTACTCAGGCCCAAAGCCATGGAACAACAAAATGGCTTTCGTTTGTTTTTAAATCCATGAGGATTTGACTTTATTGAACTCGCATTTGGATTAAATTTCAGCAGCATATATTTCTGCTTCCATAAGGGTCATTTTCCGAATGAACAACTGGGAAGCTAATTGCTGAAGCCAGTGATGTGCTGCTGTGCTTTTCCTTGGCTTGCTCTGATGACTCCTCACTTTCACCAAAAGCTCTGAGGCTCAAGTCCACATGGACTCGGTGAGCAAACATCACATGGTAGCTAACAGATAAACCTTACCAATAAAAGTGGATGGGAGAAGTAATGCAGAACTTTGGAGTGTAGTAATAATTTCTTCATCAAAGTCTATTTCTACCTACCATCCCATTGTCATTCAGAATCATTTCTAAGGATTTCGCGAGAGCGTGGTTCTCACCTATATGCATACCAGTCCTATCTGCTATCAACTTCCTTTCACAGGTTAGAGTCCTTAGGTTTAGCAAGGTGAATGGTACTCCAGAGAGCTGTGGATTTTAGTGAGTATCATTGAATTTGGTATAATAAGGTAATTTTGTCTGAGTAAAATAGGCTAGAAATTCATTCCCACTAAATTGAAATGGAAGGTTTTTCTAAATAAGAGTCTCTTCCCATTCTGTTTAGTCACAGGAAAATTGTTGACTAAAGATCTACAAGGTAGAATGGTAGGGATTTTACTTTTATTTACAAACTCAAATGTTCAGATCTTCATAACTATGAATTCATTTTTATTCCAGCAAGGATTTCTTAATTATAGTTTTGAGTACTTGTTCTGTTCCTTTGCTTTGGTTTTCTTCTCTAAGGACTCCTATTATCAATATGTTGTTATTTTCCCTTGATGTCTTTTATCTCTTCACTTAAAAAAAATTTAAGCTACTTATCTTTCATGTCTTCAATTTCTCGTTAAGATATTATCTGTTCAATTTATTTCCTCAAGTTTATTTTTGAATCTCTGAAATATCTAATTCTTTACTCAGCTTTGTCTTCTCATTTCTGAGTTTTCTAAATCTGATTTACACTGTCCTTTTATGTATTGAGTCATTTTCTTATATTTCTTATTTTGTATCAAAATACTAGGTTGCAGTTTTGGTTTGTGGTTGATTTTTTCTGGCATGGTTTCTTAAAACTTTAAAATAAACTTTCTGTTTATCCTTGATTTTCCAAAATTTCACTATGTTGTTAGTCTTTTAAATATATCTTTCTAAGCCCTAAGTAATTCCTTTCAACTTGAGGGCTAGTGTCCTTCTGCCTGACAAAGTTTCTTCTACATTTTCCTTTATTCCCTCTTTTTAAAAAATATTTTATTCATTTATTTGAGAGAGAGAGAGCAGAGAGCACAAGCAGGGAGCGGGGGAGAAATGCAGAAGGAGAGGAGAATCAGATTCCCAGCTGAGCAGGGAGCCTGACAGGAGGCTCAGTCCCAGGACCCCAAGATCATGACCTGAGCCAAAGGCAGAGGCTTAACCGACTGAGCTTAACCGACTGAGCCACCCTGGTTCCCCAACACTTTCCTTTATTCTCTATCTTGCACCTGTAATCAGATGTATATTGCAACTTTTTCATTTTATCTCAATAGCTCCTATTTTTTCCTTTTATACTTTGCACCATATTCCTACAGAATTCTTCATTCTGTTGCTTCTTTCAGCTCTTTTATTCACATTTGAGGAGTGTACGTTTTACTATTTAACCCCCTTTTCAAATATTTACATATATATGATATATAAATTTAGATTTTTATGACATCCTGTTCTTCTTAATAGATACCATGTCTATTAATTAATAGATACCATTTTAGTCTTTGGAATTTTTTACTTGCCAGGCTATGGATACTGTTTGGGTTTACTAACGCCAGACTCTAATGATTAGTGGTTGATCTAAAGAAGACCAGAAGGTATCTTGTTCGGCACAATTCGCCAATTATAGTTGTTTTCCTTCAGGGAGGTCTCTCTTCATTTCTCTGAGGTTTTACCAGCCACCTGGAACATGAGCCTGTTTCTTTTACTAAAGTATTAAGACTCAGTTCTCTAGCTACTGGCAAATACATATAATACTTACTGCTTAGCACTGATGTATGTGATTCATGAGTCAACATTTCTAATAAGTGCTATAGTGCTTCTCTCCCCCTCCAATTAAAAGGAACATTGGAACCTGGATATTACACAGAGTTGTTCTGTTTTGAAGTGCTACTTTTGTTTGGTGTGCAATATATTCACTTAATCCAAATCAGTTTACTTTTCAACTTTCAAGTATTGCCCAAATTTATGATCTACCACTGATAGCCCTTTTCCTTTTCATTAGGTTACAGACTTTTTTTATTAATATTAATAAATTAATTTAATAAATTAATAATCTAGAATATTCTGGAAGATATATATATATATTCTAGAAGCATTATTTTTACCCAGATATTATTTTTACCCAGATATTATGAACTTTGAAAATTTCATTAGATAATTTTTCATGAAATTTGTAAATTTCAGTATATTTTTATTAAGGTAAAACAAATATGCAGCCAAATCTAGCTAAGATTTCAATCAATATTTATCATGACATACATCATCTTCAGACTCTATAATATATTGTAGATTGCAAGGACTTTAAAATTAGACAAGCATAAGCTCTGCTTTTTATCAGATGTGTGAACTTGAACAAACCACCTTAATTTGCTGATACTATTTTTTCCTTTAAAATCTTAGTAATAAGCATCTCATATGCGTTTTGAATTTTAATTTATATATGATATGTAAATTTAGATTTTTATGACATCCTGTTCTTCTTAATAGATACCATGTCTATTAATTAATAGATACCATTTTAGTCTGGAATTTTTTACTTGTCCTAAAATATCTGTATAAAGATACCATGTCCTAAAATATCTGTATAAAGATATAAATTATACTTTTTTGACATCTTGGCCTACATTCTTATTTAGTTTGTTTAGTTTATTACTTTTGTTAGGTATTGGTTTTCCTCAAATATCCGATGGTTCTTTATATCCATTTTTATTAATATTAATAAATTAATTTAATAAATTAATAATCTAGAATATTCTGGAAGATATATATATATCTAAATGTATATGATAACATTTAACAAATTTTTGAGAACTGACACTTTTTTTCTCTTTTTCTCACTCTTTACTTCTTTTTTTCTGTTGCTCTATGTGACAGATGCCAGAATTCTCTGCAGCTAAAATATGATATTGCTTGCTCTCAAAGACAGCACAATGAAGAAAGGATTCATGTCAGCATACTTCCGCTGTTTGTTTTGAGTGCTATGAAACGTCAAACAGTATTGCAAAAGAAAACAAATTTGAAACCAGTGCAGCATTTGTGAATAATTTCTTCTTGGTACTATTGAAATATCTGAATAAATATGATTCCATTGTTGTTTTTAGAACAATGTATTTGCTTCTGCAACTCCTTGGGATTGTACAAAATAGTGTTAGGTCAGTACATTGCTCTCTTAAATCAATGCTATACTTAATTCCGCACCCTCTCACAGTTTTTCTGATGCTTGGAGTCAAGATGTTGTGATTTATGAAATAACCTAGATTTATACCTAAGGACACAGAAACACACACACACACAAGGCAGGGGCAGGAAGAAAAAATCAGGATATCTTACTTGGAGTAAAAACTAAAGAATATGAGAACAAAGGTTCAAGTCATGAAAAAGCCTTTAATATCACAGGCATAGATAGTACCCAAATGTGGAAAAATGCTACAAAATTTATAATCATATTAAGTGTATAAGAAACATTGAGTAAAATAGAGAGGCTGCTGATACAATGCATAGTCTTGATCTGCAGTGATTTTTGTGAACTCAATAATTTGGGAATGTTTTCAGCACCTATAATCAGTTAAGCCTTGAAAATATGGTCAAGTTTGTACATCATTTAGTAAATTATATAGTATCTAATAGAAATACTTTGGGAAAGTTCTAATGCTCCAGCTTGAGAAAAACATACCAACTAACTACTTGTAAAAAGGAATTAATAAGGAATGTGGGTGGATCTTCACTAATATATATATCATCACTAATGGAAAGAACAAAAAAATTAAAAGTGTGTTTATATAGAGTGCACCCGTGTTGCTTTGATTTCTTAAAAACACCACAGTAACTAATTATAAAATTATTAAAGATCTTAACACTGATCTCTGAATTCTATGAAGGCCATACCTAAACCTAAGCAGAGCATCCTAAAGCCTCCCTGCTTTTTCCTCTCTTACCCACTTTCTTTCCCACCATTCTTATCATCCTCTGCTCTAATAATATCCATATGCCTCTAAACCCCTCAGTCCTAATACCTTGACTTCCTTGTCTCTCTGCACTGACTTTCCCCTTCTGCTCCTGATCCACTATCATAAATAGCTTATCGAGTAAGGCATGACTTTTTCTTGGAGGAAAAAGTAAGGCACAAGGGCCATACCTGTGTTAGTGTCCTATGTCATCACACAAGTATATGAGAAAGACCAATCTGTCATTTACATGATTCTTCCTAGGGAACCATGGTAGACATATGCACATATTCAATGTTATTGCATCCTCATGGCCAACTTCAGGTGTTGGCAATACCTCCATTTTACAGATGAAACTGAGCGCAGAGGAATTAGTTACTTGTCAAAATGGCAGAACAACATTGAGGATTCTGGCCTGCCTGACTTCTCAGCCCATATGCTTAACCACTATGCTCTGCTTCCTTTCTACTAAAAAGAAAACAAAAACTTCATAACTTTACGCACATTTCTAAACATGCTTCCCTTCATAAGTAATTTAATTGATACAAAATGTGTTCATTTTAAGGTGGATCTGACTCTTATAAAGACAACATTTTTTGAACCAAGAGTAGGGTTCTTTTGGTGCAATTGTTGACCGTGTTGTTTTTAAAATTTCCCTTTCTGAGGCTTTGTTGTTAGTGGATAGAAATGCTACTGGTTTCTGGGTTTTAATTTCCTGCCACTTTGTTGAATTTGTTTATTACTTCTAATAGTTTTTCTGTGGAGGTCTTAGGATTTTTCTATGTATAGTATCATATCATCCACAAATAGTGAGAGTTTAACTTCTTCATTACCAATATGGATACCTCTTATCTCTTTTTCTTGTCTGATTGCTGTGGCTAGGACTTCCAGTGCTATGTTGAATAAAATGGGTGAGAGTGGACATTTTTGTCTTGTTTCTTACCTTAAAGGAAAAGCTCTGTTTTTCACCCTTGAGGATTATGTTAGCTGTGGGTTTTTCATAAATGGCCTCTACTATGTTGAGGTATGTTCCCTTTAAGCCTATTTTGTTGAGAGTTTTTATCTTGAGTGGATGTTGAATCTTGTCCAAATGCTTTTTCTGAATTTATTGAAGAGATCATATGATTTTTATCCTTTGTTTGTTTATGTGGTATATGACTTTGATTGATTTGTGATTACCGAACCCTCCTTGCATCCCAGGAATAAATCCCACCTGATTGAGGTGAATGATCTTTTTAATGTATTGTTGTATGAGGTTTGCTAATATTTTCTGAGGATTTTTGCATCTCTGTTCATCAGGGATATTGGCCTGTAGTTTTCTTGTTGTGGTGTCTGTCTGGTTTTGGTACCAGGGTAATGTTGTCCTCATATTTGGAAGCTTTCCTTCCTTTTCTATTTTTTGAGGAGAGTAGGTATTAACTCTTCTTTAAATGCCTGGTAGAATTCACCTGTGAATCCATCTGGTCCTGGACTTTTACTTTTGGTGGTTTTTTGATTAACAATTCCATTTCCTTACTTGTAATTTGTCTGTTCTGATTTTCTATTTCTTCCTGGTTTAGTTTTAGAAGACTGTATGTTTCTAGGAATTCATCCATTTCTTCTAGGTTGTCTAGTTTGCTGGCATATAATTTTTCATAGCATTGTCCTATAATCCTTTGTATTTCTTTGGTGTCCATTGTTATTTCTCTTCTTTCTTTTCTGATTTTATTTGAGTCATTTCTCTTTTTTTTCTTGAAGAGTCTAAGAATTTGTCTATTTTATTTATCTTTTCAAAGAACCAGCTCTTGGTTTCATTGATTTTTTTCATAGTTTTGTAGTCTCTACATCACTTATTTCTGCTCTCAATTTTATTATTTCCTTTCTTCTACTCACTTTGGGTTTTGTTTGGTCTTTTTCTAGTTCCTTTAGGTGTAAGGTTAGATTGTAAATTTGAATTCTTTCTTGTTTCTTGAGGTAGGCCTGCATTGCTTCTTTCTTAGAACTTTTGTTGTATCCCAGAGGTTTTGGACTGTTGTGTTTTCATTTTCATTTCTCTCCAAGTATTTTTTTTTTTATTTTTTTCTTTGATTGCTCCATTGACCCACTGGTTGTTTAGTATCATGCTGTCTAGTCTGCATGTGTTTGTGTTTTCCCCACTTTTTTTCTTGTGATGTATTTCTACTTCCATACTGTTGTGCTTGGAAAAAATGCATGGTATGATTTCAATCTTCTTAAATGTATTGAGATTTGTTTTATAGCCTAATATGTGATCTATTCTGGAGATTGTTCCAAGTGTACTCGAAAAGAATGTGTATTCTGTTGGCTTTGAATGGAATGTTCTGTATATATCTGTTATGTCTATCTGTTCCAATGTCTTTCAAAGGTATTGTTTTTTTATGGATTTTCTGTCTGAATGATCAATCCATTGACACAAGTGGAATATTAGAGTCCTCTACTATTATTGTACTACCATCAATTTCTCTCTTTATGTCCATTAATATTTGTTTTATGTATTTAGGTTTTCCAGTGTTAGGTAGGTATATATTTACAATTATTATATCTACTATTATTGGATTGATCCCTTTATCATTACATAATGCCTTTCTTTGTCTCTTGTTACAGTTTTGTTTTAAAGCCTATTTTGTCTGATATAGGTATTGCTACCCTGCTTTTTTTTCCTGCTTCATTTGCATGGTCACTGTTCTCCTATCCCTTCATTTTCAGTCTCTATGCCTCTTTAGGTCTGAGGTGAGTCTCTTGTAGGCAGCATATAAATGGGTCTTATATTTTTATTCATTCCATCAGTCTATATCTTTTGATTACAGCACTTAGGCCATTTACACTTCAAGTAATCATTGATAGGTATGTACTTATTGCCATTTTTTAAATTTGTTTTCTGGTTGTTTTTGTAGCTCTTTTTTGTTCTTTTCTTCTTCTCTTGCTCTTTTTCTTTTTGATCAGTGAGCACCTATAGTGTTTTGTTTGGCTTTCTTTCTCATTATTTTTTGTGTATCTGTCATAGCATTTGAATTTGTGGTTACTATTATGTTCATATATAACATCCTAAGTAAACAGCAGTTCATATTAATTTAATGGTTCAAATGCCTTCTAAATTTAAAAAAGAAAAACAAAAAAAAAGAAAAAGAAATCTTTCTTTTTCCCCTTCTCTTCCCTTTTTACTTCTTTCTCCACATTTTATGTATGTGTTGTCACATTTTACACCCTTTTATTCATATTTTTCTTATATCTAATTATGGCCATTTCTTTTCCACTTAAACAAATTCCTCTAACATTTCTTGTAAGGCTGGTTTAGGGGTGATAAATGCCTTATATTTTGTTTGTCTGGAAAACTCTTCATCTCGTCTTCAAATCTGAATGATAACCTTGCCAGCTAGTGTTCTTTGTTGCAGCTTTTTTCCCCAGCACTTTGAATATATCATGCCACAATTTTGTGGCTTGCAAAGTTTCTGCTGAAAAATCAGCTAGTAGCCTTATAAGTTTTCCCTTGAAAGTAACTTTTTGTTTCTTTCTGCTTTTAAGATTCTCTCTTTATCTTTAACTTTTGACATGTTGATTATTATGTGTTGTGGTGTGGACCCCCTTGGTTTCATCTTGTTTGGAACTCTCTGCTTCTTGGACTTGGATGTTTATTTTCCTCTTGAGATTAAGAGAGTTTTCATTTATTATTTCTTCAAATAAGTTTTCTATATCTTTCTCTCTTCTTCTTCTTCTTCTTCTTCTTCTTCTTCTTCAGGGACCCCTTATAATGCAAATGTTTGTTCCCTTGATGTTGTCCAAGAAATCTCTTAATCTATCCTCATTTTTAAAAATTCTTTTCTCTTCTACTGTTCAGCTTGTGTGCTTTCCATTACCCTGTCTTCCACATTTCTGATTCATTTTTCTGTATCCTCTAATCTACTTGATTCCCTCTAGTATGTTTTTTATTTCAGTTATTGTATTCTTCAGCTCTAATTGGTTCTTTTTAGTATTTTCTACCTCTTTATTGGAAGTCTCACTGAATTCTTCCACTCTTTTCCCCAGCTCAGTGGGTATCTTTATGATCATTAATTTAAATTCTTTATCAGGAATAATTGCTTATCTCTGTTTCATTTAGCTCTTTTTCTCAGGATTTTTTCTTGTTCTTTCTTTTGGAGCATATTCCTTCCCCCATTTTGCTTAACGTTCTATGTTTGTGTCTATGGATTAGGCAAAATGGTTACTTCTCCTAAACTTGAAGGAGTGGTTTTGTGTATGGTATCTCCTATGCAGATTGTGTGTGCTTGGTGACTGTTGTGGGCTGGCTAAGCTGCATATGCTAGTTACTCTTTTAAAGTGTGGCTTTTTACAGAAAGAATTAAAAAATAATAATAACAGAAAAAAGAAAGTAATAAAATATAAGAAGAAAGGAAAAAATTTAAAAAGAAGAAAAGAAAAAAGACAAGAATAAAAAGAACAAAACTAAAAAGATAAAATAAAAACAGGGGGGCCTTTGTGGCTCAGTCGTTAAGTGTCTGCCTTCAGCTCAGGTCATGATCCCAGGGTCCCGGGATCGAGCCCTGCATCGGGATCCCTGCTCAGCAAGAAGCCTTCTTCTCCCTCTCACACTCCCCCTGCTTGTGTTTCCTCTCTCGCTGTCTCTCTCTCTGTCAAATAAATAAATAAAATCTTTTAAAAAATAAAATAAATAAAAATAAAAACAAAACAAGACAATTTTTTAAAGTAAAAATTAAAATTAAATTAGAAAGTTAAACTTGAAAAACAAAAACAAAAACAAAAAACACCACAAACCTGGAGTTTGTTTTCTGTGTCCCAGCACCACAGGAGAGCTGGTGTGGGCTTGAGCACCTTGGGCTCACTGAGGTCAAAACCTCCCTGTTATGACTAGACTCACCAGTTATGGCATCAGGACCAGCCCCTTATTGGGATCCTCCAATTATTGAGTCCAAGCTCACCCTTTATGGTTCCAGATTCTGCTCTGGTCTAGGCTTTTAAGGGGTGGGGGAGAGAACATCCCTACAGTTTCTAGGCCCTTTTAAACCATGGCTTTTTTTCTGTGTCCCAGTGAGATCAGGGCTGGATTTGTTGAGGTCATAAGCTTTCTGTGATGATCTGACCCATTGTGCATGGGGTCCACTATTTATGGCATCTAAACCTTGCTCTAATCTGGGCTGTTAAAGTGGAGGGGGAGGAAATATTCCCATAGTTCCTCAGCCCTTTTGAACCCCAGTTCTTTTTCAGTGTCTAAGTGCATCTAGGGCTGGTGTGGGTTTGTGGACCCTGAATTCAGTGAAGGCACAAGCCCACTGAGATGACCAGACCCACCCACCATAGTGTTTGGACCCTGCTTCAGTCCAGGCATCCAAGGTGGGGTGGAAAAGTAAACCTTGTCATTCTCCAATCCCTCTGACCTAGAGAGCTTTCCCATAGCTTCTGTACCACTTGGCAGAACCAGTGTTGTCTCTTTTATATGCTAATTTTTCTTTTAAACCACAGCATTTTTTCTGTGCCCTAGGACAAAGGGATCTGTTCCCGGTCCCTCAGTACTATCCCTTCCCATGCCATTTGCAGTGTTGGTGGTGGGGTTTTCCTTTGTTACTGTGTTTCTGTTTCTCTTGCTGTTCTCTTTCTGTTCTCTCTTTGGTTGTTTGGTAGCTGTTCAGTCAGCCCTCAGTTCTTCAACAGGAATTGTTCTATTAACAGGTGTAATTTGGTGTATTCTATAGAGGAGGTGAGTTCAGAATCTTCCAGTGTACCATCTTGAACCAGAACTCTGTTTCTTTCTTTATAGTCATGGGCTGTACACATTGTGCCAAGTTTTGGGATTGTGAAATTAGAATTATTTTAATAAGTAAATGCTATTAAGTGGCCAAATGAATGCAGAAATAAAAGGAAGTACTTCTCAAGAGACTTTCAAAAATAACCACTTAATTAGGCAAAAACATGAGCTTAAAACCATCAACAAATCTAGAGCATTTGTACAAACAAGATAACGATTTATCTGTCAGGAAGTGATTTGACATCATCTATGAGAAATGCCATTACCTAATTGGCAGGCAATTAGTTGAGAGAAACCAATTTTAGTGCAAAGAAAATGGACTTGGTTTGTTTAAATATGGACAACCCAATGGGTTGCTAACAAATCCATATACCAAACGTTTTCTACTAATTAAAACTTTAATAAAGTTAACCAAATAAGATATATGACATTTGGAAGTCATCTTTCAAAATCACTTCAAAAATGCTTAGTTACTAATGGAAACTTTCCTAATTGTAACAAATATATGTGTCTCTTTGAGGGGAAGCACAAGAAGCACTTGCTTCTTCCATTAGCTCAAAAGGATGGCTGTGACAACATCTTGATTCTTTTAAGACAGTCTTGCTAACAGACTAACAAATAGACTACTTACTTGAAAGAGAATATTTATGTTCAAGGGCAAGAATAAATTAAAAATATCTCTTCAAAAGCAGAGATGGGATTCAAGTTAATAGGGTGACAATTTTTAATGGAGTTACACAATAATCTTTTGTTTTTAAAGATTTTATTTATTCATTTGAGACACAGAGATAGAGAGAGAGAGAGCATGAGCAGGGGGAGAGGCAGAGGGGGAGGGAGAAGCAGACTCCCCGCTGAGCCAGGAGCCCGATATGGACTCGATCCCAGGACTCTGGGATCATGACCTGAGCCGAAGGCAGACGCTTAACGACTGAGCCACCCAGGTGCCCCTCAACAAAAATCTTTTCATCTTTGTTGCTTACTTTAAATTTACTCTATCCAAAACCTATAGTGCTTTTGCACTAACATTTAGGAAGAATTTTTTATTGGATATATTTGATATATAACATTGTATAAATTTTAGGTGTACAGCATGTTACTTTGATACATTTAGATATTGTAATATGATTGTCATTTTAGCAATATTTATCACATTACATAATTATAGTACAATATTGTTGTCTATATTCATTATGCTGTGCAGTGGATCACTATGGCTTATCTACTATTTGTTGTAAGTTTACACCCTTAAACCATTCAGGAAGAATTTAACTTAGTGTAATACCATGCTTGAATAATTGAGAGTTACATCTTTGATATAATGTAAAAAATACTATCTCTAATTCAATCTTTTTAATATACTTGAGAGAGACTACAGATTAGAATCTCTTTTTCACTTTCGGGTTTTAATGTTCATTTCTTAATTGAGTTTAGTGAAAACAAGTTGGTCTTAATCACAACACTTCAGAAATTCAAATTGTTTTTAAAAGAATGTATGGCCAGGTATAAATGTGTAAGAATGCTTAAGTTATAAAAGTTAACAAGATGACAATCTCTTTTTTCCAATCCCTATTTAATGTGTCCTCTTGAGTTGGTATTGCGTTGAAGCTCAGGGATAAGAATAATATAAACATCACTTTGTGGACTAAAGCATTCTTAACAGATGGCAAGAATCCATTTACTTAACACCTGTAATTGGGCCTCTGGCACTCTTAAGTTCCTGGTTTAGAAAGTTTAGCTTTGATGAACAAAATCATAATACATAAGAGCTTCAGGACTTCTTTGTCAAATCCTCTTTAATCACAGCTTCATTCAGTAGTCCTGAGCATCTCGACACAAAATTGAAAGGGAGAAACTGGTTTCTAAGGGGTGCTGTAGACAAGGAAGAAACAAAATCACCCTTTGTCTTAGCTGTTTCCCCTGCGTTAAGGATATTTGTCTGGCCCAGATATTCCTCTCTCAAGGTAAATATGGCTGGAGACAGATGGGATATCAATGATGTTCTTACATTGTGATGTAGATACTCAAAGAAATCGCAGAGGAAGTCCAATTAGTTGTTAGAGCATTGTCTGCATAGGAACTCCTTGTTTCATAGAAGCCCACCATTTTCCCAGTTAAGGGGCCCACTCCTACACACTCACATTTGTCCATCAGAAACAGGCCTTTTTATAAATAGTTCCAATTCCCCAAGGTAATATCAGATGTGGAAACATGTCCCTCATTAGCTCAGTTGAGTCCCTATAAGTGGAGAATTATTGTCACAACTATATTATCTTATTTGAAGGATCAAAACATTTGCCAGCCAGATCTCCTTATTCATATTTGAATAAAATGTATTTGATATTTAAACTTGAAATATTCAATTTTGGCTTTACGTCCTTTTTTCCAGGGGTAGGTAATAATACTGCTATTCTGTGGGGGAAGGCCACACCTTTTCCCCCCTTCTCTTCACCTCATCAAAAGGAAAGAATCAGAATCAGAATTTTGAAGAATTTTTTATCTGAACACATGTTCAGAAATGGGAAATATACAGTCAGAACTAACTGTATTTTTTACCTGCTGCCAAAATGTTTCTTAAAACTCTCGACTACTTTTTTGGGAATATTTCCCTTAAATTTTATTTATGAAACCATAACAAAAATTTGAATTATTAACAGATATAACAGAATCTCTCTATATAGCATGTGCCTCTGTGTGTGTGTGTGTATGTCATATCTATGTATTGTGTATATATTATATTTATATATACACATGCATATTATGTATAGACACACATACATATTTTTAATTTCTACCTGAAATGGCATGATTCTCCTACCTTCATTTCTCTGGAGAGAGCCTACTCCTTCTAATTCTTTAGCTGAAGATGACCTAAGTTATCTCTTTACTGCACAGCAGTAACTTTTTCATTTATTGAACACTTAGTGTTCCTCAGGAATCATATTAAGTTTTACATATTAAGCTTTATTATACAAATAGACTTGATAGACTTGATGACTTTGAGCAAATTGTTCAGTTACACAGTATTAAATAATTCAAACTCATATTTTTAGGACACCAAACGGATGCTTATAAACACTATATAATGTGACTGATTTCTGATGTGTACCTCAGAGCTAATTTTACATGGTAAACGAGGCAGTTACTTTCACAGTATTATCCTAGGTAATATCCCTAAAATAGGTTCTCTGTCCTAAAATCTCCCCCCCTGCCCCACCCATGGTTATACCTAAAATCCCACCGCACTTTTGCTTCCATCATTTCCTGCTTCCTGTAAGACAATAGTTCTCAGAACGTGTTGTATGGAGCCTCTTGGCAGGGACAGTGCAGAGAAGACAAAGCCTGGGTGCATCCACCCCTCTTCACCCAGAGCAACTCTGTTTAATGCTTCCAAATTAATATCATAAAAGAAAGATTTGGATTGAGTTGTTAGATTTCTTTCTTTCACAGGAGTTACAAGGGGGATTTTATGAGATCCTCTTTTATAATTCTTAGTTTAAATTCTTTTGATCTCTAGGTATTTTTTGAATATCGAACATTTTACTTCTCACAGGTATATAAGAAAGGATTGTGCTCTATGTTCTCAAAAGGTTTACAATCTAGTTAAAATATACATAAACAGTTTCCATTAATGTGAAAGGAATTATACTGAATTTATTATGGGGCACATAGAGATTGGAGCTTCCATCTGTTGAGCTGATCAGATGAAACCTCACAAAGCTAGTAATCCTTAAAATACTTCCCACAGGAGGAAGTTTTTCACAAGGTAGGAATTGGGGGCTGTTGGCTGAAGGTGTTTGTTCTGTAGAGGTTATAGCAAGGTAATACCATGTGCTAATAAATTAAATGTAATTTATTATTTATTGGTAATACCAGTAGAGGTAATACCATGTGCTAATAAATTAAATGTATGACAGAAAAGCATGAAAAACTTATCTGAATGCTATAATCCTCTTACTAAGGTTAGTATGACTCAATTTAGATTAATTTTGCCTCTTATTGTACTTCAATTCAACTTAATATCATTTGCTCTATTACTGCTATAAATGTACATTGGGATTACCTAGAACAGCCAGACATATTAGCAAGGTCAGATGACTTTGGAGACTAAACACTGAAAAACACTAAAATTATGAAATCACAGTGTGATTTCTATGAGAATATATAATTAGCACAGATTTAAAATAAGTTTGAAAATAAACAGATTTTTATAATTATTACCTTACAAAATCATAAGAGTAGGGACTCAGATTCTGTATTCTAAAATTCATCCTGCAAATTCTACCTTTAATGTTGTCTTTGCTCTTTATTATTTAGAACTGAGGTCACTTTGATGCTACAATTTCTCGATAGTAGCAACTTGATGATATTAAGTTCACTAGGCACCTTAGTCTGCTTGGGCTGCTCTAACAAAATGATATAGAATGGGTGGTTTAAAGAAGAGAAATTTATTTTCTCCACTGTTCTGGAGACTAGAAATCTGAGATCAGGGTGCCAGGATTGTTGGTTTCCCTTCTTGGCATGTAGATGACTGGCTTCTCACTGTGTCCTCATAAGGTACGAGTGTGGTAGAGGTGGGGGTGGGGAGAGCCCTCTGGTGTCTCTTCTTATGAGGGCACTAATCCTTTCCGACCATGGTTGCACCTTCATGACTTAATCTAGCCTTAATTACCTCCCAAAGATTCCATCTCCAAATACCATCACATTGGTGGTTAGGGTTTCCATATATAAATATGGGGGAAACACAAATATTTAGTCCATAATACTAGGGTACAGATTCTCACCAGATTAGGGTTGTGCAGTATATTTTCAGGAAAAAAATACTTAAAAAGTGACAACTTACACCAAAATTATGCAGATTCCACATTATTATTAAAATACATCATGAAAAGGTATCTGCTTAGAAGATCCACAATAGTGTTATTACAATGTAAATACAAATGATAAAAAGATAAAATGATTAAATATTCATTGTAAGAAAATAATAATATCAGAATAAGAAATGTTTATATGATCAGAATAATAAATAAACCTTTCCTTTGAAATTTGAAGTAGATTATTTGTCAGATTCAAGTGCTGTACACTGACAATTACTTTCTAGAATTCATTTCAAGAACAAGATGATTGAACAAAGCCAACCAGCTAGAAAAAAGGAAGGAAAAATCTAAGTACTATAGATTGTTGAGTCAATTTTAAACCGACAAGAACCAACTTCCACCATACCCAACATTCAAACTGGTCTTAAGTTTCAGTACAGACGTAAAGAGTACTAATAAAAAGTTATTTTATTTCCATTCACTTTAAGATAAAAAATAAGGATGATTTTAAAAATTTTAATATTTAAAAATCTTTAAAAAGTTATAAATGAGTTTAGTTAAGAATCTAGATATTAAAAACAAGTATGAAAAAACTAACACATACCAACTCTAGATTAAAAATATGCTGCAAAACAAACTGTTAAAAAATGGGTAATTTTACTGGGAACTGGGAACATAAAATCACCCTTTCTAAAATTTGAGAAAGGTTTTCAAGTGTCATACAAGAAGTTAAAGATAAATTTATTAATCTTACATGTTAACAAATACCAGTATTAAACAGCTTATGCATATGGAAAGATTGTTCTCTCTGAATGGTGGAATTATCAATATTTTTAAAAGTTATTTCTATTTTTAAATATACCCAAAGTGAAGTTCTATCACTTAGTGATAAGTTATCACTGTATCATTAGGCACTTAAAAAAATAATTTCTTCCTAGATAAGACTGCTATCAGGTAAGCTCTTCAGATGACAGAGCCTTAGGCTCTAGAATTTTAAATTTACTATCATTGAAACTACAAAATTTTTTTTTCGGCTGAAAACAAAAACAATTTATTGTGATATAGGGACATATATTCATCAAGCCCATGGCATTTTTGTACATAAAATGGTCTAGTGCTAATATCCTAGGCAAGAGCACATCAGCAACATATATATACCCACCAAGTCTCGTGGTTTATTCACACTGTTTTATAAATAAATGTTTTCATCATAGAACATTGTTTATGCTTAAACCATTTGTTAACTTTTCAGAAGCAGCCCTATTTGCTTTGATAATGTTTCTTCCAAGAGGTTACAGGTTGTAACAGCCAAACAAGCTGGTTATATTTACTGAAATAGTTCTCTGCATATTTGAATAAACTATGCTGTGGAATATTCACACGCTGATAATTTAGAATGAATTTATTCTCTGACTTTCCTAGAAAAATTATAAGTGGATTTCACTAACATTTCTCAACCATAGACACTAAAAACCAGCAATTATTAACAGAACTCCTACCAGTTCCCACAATAAGGGAATAAAAGAAGCAGATCAGACAAACAATTTCACTGGTGGCATGTAGCCATTCAGCATAGGATACACATGTTCTTCTATTTCATACAGATGGAGATAAACATAAGGTAAGCATTTTCACAGTTGTGTGCATATCCACATAAAACATCCATAAGTTGGTGGATCATTTCCACTTCAAAGGTTGCGATAACTCTGATATAGTCTGGTGCTTTTACGAATAAGCACTGATGTTTATCTCAGCTGAATCCCTTAAGAAAAAGAACTAGAAATTATATTAAAACAAAGTTGAGGGGTGTCTATCTGCCTTCAGCTCAGGTCATGATCTGAGGGTCCTGGGATTGATCGAGCCCCGCAGGGAGCCAGCTTCTCCCTCTCCCCCTGCTCTCTCTGTGTGTCTTAAAAAAAAAAAAAAAACAAAGTGGAATATCCAACTTTCTACTGAGAAAAGACTTCTAGTCTGTCAGAAAGAATCTGTATTTTACCTTTTAACTCTTCATGCTGTCTTTCATGCAGAAACATTCTTGATCCAGGTTGAACTTGGTACACACAGTGAAGCACATGCCTCTCTTGGGATCATCTGTCTGCTGCTTTGATCTCCATCTGGATCTAGAGGAAAAAATAAAACAGAAATTACATCGTTTTTTATCACACACACAACCTTAGAAGAAGATTCAGGGACTCCTTACCTCCAGTAGAGCTGGCAGACATGCTTTGGGCTAAGAGTATGCCCATGGGTCTGAATTAATCGGATTCTTCCAATGGGATAGTTCCCATTGGTTCTGTTTCTCAAAGAGAGAAGGAGAGACAGAGAGAGAGATTTATAATAATAAATGGATGCACCCGGGTATGGAGGCTGAGAAGTTCCAGATCTGCAGTCCACAAGTTGGAGAGCCAGGAGAGTTGATAGTATAGTTCCAGTCCAAGTTTGGGTCTGAAGGCAGCAGAAAACCAACGTCCCAGTTTGAAGATGCAGAGAAAGCAAATTCTCCTTTACTCAACCTTTTGTTCTATTCAGACCTTCAAAGTATAAGATGAAGCCCACCCACACTGGGGAGGACAGTCTCCAGTCTACCAATTCAAACCTTAATCTCATTCAGAAGCATCTTCATAGACACACCCAGAATAATGTTTAACCAAATATCTGAATAACCCATGGCCCAGTCAAGTTGGCATAAATCAACCGTCACAGGTTTATCACTGAGTTCGTTTTTGCTGGGAGGCAATGTGGTCTAGTGGTTATGAGCATATTCTCCGAATTTAGTCTGGGCCAAAAACCCACCTCCCTTATCATACATCTACCTTATGAAGTTATTGTAAGTGTTAAATGAGTAAGTGTATAAACAATACAGGATAGTTTATCATTATTATGGAATTATTGCAGTAGATTTTGCAGGAGTCTTGGGGGCATCTCACCTGAATTCCCTACTTTCCAAATTCTTTGTTTTTGTTTTTGTTTTTTTTTACAGGGATAAAAGTATACATTTGGGAGAGAAATAGAGTAGGTAGAAGGTAGCACAGAAACTTAATTGTAATTTTGAAGCTGGTTAAACTTCAGTAGAAGCCTCAGTCTCTGAGTCACATTTGACCTTAAATACTGTCTGACTTCTACAACATGGAAGGCAACGTGTGGCCAAAAATGCTCTCCAGACGCTGTTGTTCCAATGGTCACTGTAGTCTTAACCTCTGTTACACTGAGACTTTATGGGCCATAATTCCAGGACAGCTGTAACAGTCAGTTTAAAAGTTGATCATGAATTAGTTTGAGGGGGATTTTTGCAGTCTTAAGTGCTTCATGAAATTTCATAAACACCATCATCTCTCAGGTAAAGTAGATGACTGGGCTTATATTTAATACAGCCAAATTCTAAAATTGAATTTTTCCCCTAGATTCCTTGATGTAATCCAGCTTCGTGACCCTCTGTGAATTTGTGATACTACTAATGGAAAACTTTCACCATCTACTTGTCTGTTTGAGTCATTTTTCACAAACAGGGAGCGTATGATATCTCAGTTCAGGGGAGCTAAAGCCAGACAATTAATTGCAAGGGGTTCTTGATTGCCCTCTGTTTGTGGACAGGAGAGAAATCTAATAACCTGAAATTTAAAATAAACTCTTAAGAATTTCACTTTTTGCTGGTTAGGTTTTCTAACTGATCAGAGACAAAGTACCAGATACTATCACTGATTATTGTTCACTTTTTCAGTTGGACTTTGAACTCTAAAAATGGTTAAGATTACACTCAGTGCATTCTGATGTGCTAGGTTTGTAGAGTTCTTTATAGTGGTCAGAGACTTTTGCGTTCTTATTCATTGTATCATTATCTTCTTACATTTAATACATGAGGTATGTGAGACAGGCATTATTTTCCAACTGAGAGAGAGAGAGGCTGAGTGACTTGTCCGTGATTCACGGCTTAGCTCACAAGAATGGAAGCTCCAAAAGGGCAGGTGATTTTGTCTGTGTTGTTTACTCATGTACCCCGTGTCTGGGACAATGCCTGGCACATAGTAGGTATCAATAACTTTTTGTGGGATTAATCAACGAATCTGATTGGAACTGGGGATAGAATTCGTTTCTTCAGTTCCACAAACTTTTCTATTGCACTATTTATATTGGCAACAGTTCTCTGGATGCAACTGTTGTCAGGTTTGTGAAGGCAAGGCCAGTGAGCCTTCTCCACGGAGGGGTAACGGGGACCAACTTCACAGTGACAGAGGAAGGAAAGGAGGGCATTTATGGGGTTCTCCCATCTGCCCCCAAGAGTCAGAGAAGAAGGTCCTCTGGGTGCCTCTGTCTCGAAGGCCCTAGTCTCACTTTGGCGGCGGCGGTGGCGGCGGAGGGGAATTCTCTGGAGCCCGGTGTGGCGGAGGCTTGGCAAGCTCTGGGCGGCTGCCACTCTCACGGTCCCCGCTGTTCACCGCGCTGGCTGCGGCAGGTGCCAAGTTGCCAAGATCCCGGATCCCGGACCCTGCATCTGGGGCACCGCCCAGAGGCCAGCGGGGCGGGGGCGGGGCGGGGGCGGGGCGGCCGCGTGAGAAGGGGGCAGGGGCGGCGGGCACGGGGACTCGGGGGCGCGGGGAGGTGGGGCCCGGGCGTCCTCCACGGCGGCGGCAGCGTCAGCAGCAGCAACCTCCTCCTTGCTTCCTTTTCTTCCTTTCCTTCCTTTCCGCTTCTTTCTCTTCTCCTCCTCTCGCTCTCCCTCCCTTCCCGGTCTCACTCTTTTTCCCCCTTTCCCTTAGAGCCTCCTCTCCAGGTCCCCCAGTAGTCTCCGCGAGCACCGCGGCAACCTCCCGCTTTGCGCCCAGGTGAGAGATCTGTCACCTCTGGTGCCGTCCAGCGCGCTCTGCACCCGCCTCGCCCGCTCTCTCACGTGCAGACGGAGCCTTCACGGGGCAAAGGTGGGAGAAGGGTCTCAGGGCCGTGGCTACTGGCCGAGGTGGAGTGGAGCTGCCCCGAAGCCTCAGACCCTGCCTCTCCCCGTGTCCTCATGGAGCCGGGCGCTGGTGCTGGGCTCCAGGACGAGAGGGTGCAACTTTGCAGATCACCTCGAAGGGCCAGGGTGAATACTACCTGAGATTAGAATGCGCAACTATGCAAAGATAATGGGAGTGGGATTTCGAGGTGAAGGGGACTGCGGCAGTGAACTGCTTGCTGTGGAGTGAGGAACACTTGGTCACTTTCAAATAATTTTCCCTCCAGAAACAATTTGAAGGATAAGTTAAATATTCAGATTTTTGAAATACAAGAAGAATCAAGGTTGATGGAGAGTGGGGCATGAGGAAATGAGAATGGATGAGTTTTGCTCTTTTGTAAATTTTAGTCTTTACTCCTTTGTTTTTCCTCCTTTTTTTTAAGTGACAGAAATGAACATCCAAAATTTATCTAATCCATTTTTCTTTCTTCTTTTTAAAGGTTGTTTCAGCGCTGCTTTGCTGGCTCTCTTCTTTTTCCTTGGCTTCTATTTGGAGATAGAAATTTCAAGAATGTGCGGGAAAGAGGGCAGGAGTATGGAGGTGTGTGTTTGGGAGAAGGGAGGGAGGAAAGTGAATCAAGTCAGAAAGACCATCCTTGAAAATTGGAAGCTTGGTGTCATTCTGCCTGGTACCACCAGCTTCTGGGATTATGTCAGCAAATAAAAAACTTTCCATAGCAACAAGCCCGTTTCTCAAGATCGTTGTTTGCCACCTGCTGTCAGCTCTTCTCACAGTGCTTCCAGGACATAGACCCCGAGTGAGGCATACATCCATGTGTGCACACATACATATATAATGTTACAAACACCAGTGCATTTTCTAAAGTCAAATAATTTGGGGGTTTGGGGATTTGAACTCTGCATGACATTTGTAAAGGAAAAAAAAGGGGTTGTCTGGAGGGATACAATATGACTTGGACGAAGGGATTAATGGATATTGGTAAGGATGTGTAACATTAATTTCAAATGTACACTAGATTTTAAAGAGACCAACCAGGATTGAAAATGGTTGCAAACCCGAATAGACAGTTGAAGTAAAGTGATATTACAGGGAGTTGATTATATTTGAGAAAAGTTTCTGACAGATGAATCTTTTTTATTAAAACTATCAATTTATTTTTGAATTTAATTTAGATTTCTTTTTTTTTTTTTACACACTTGATGACTTTGTCTCTGGTCCAACAAGAATAAAATTAAACTCCATTGTTATATAAGGTAGTTCCCTTTCAAATCCATGCAGGTTCTTGAAAATACAGCCTGTGATGGACATGGATCTTATAAGCAGGCAATTCACCAATTCACTGCTCTTGACTTTTCTGGAAGCAGGAGTCAGGTTGTGATAGCTTTTCTGCATTCCAGGGTCTCCACAATTTCCAAATGTCAAACAAGTACAGATTGGAGACTAGGTAAGCCAGATTGTTATAGCAGAGTGTCCTCTGGATCTCATCTAGGGTCTTACAAAGACTACTCCATCCAGATTTAGAGCATACATAAAATGGGTAAAAGCAGCATCAGTGCAAGAAATCTAGAGTGCAACTACATTAAAAAGGGACTTGATAGGGAATTAGATCAGGTGAAGGATATACTGATTTAAACAGTCCTTTAGTTCAGGGAACTGCACTAGGCACCATAGAGATTGATGTAAGAACAACGAAAAAAGAACTTGCATGTCAGAAAGTCTGACAATGGAATGGGAAAGAGATGCATGCATGTGATACATGAACACTTCATTATGTCATGTTTCCCATATTTGTGAAGTGGGGATGATGATGATGATGATGAAAATGACAATCATACAAATAGTAATCATAGAAATATCTAATGGTCACTGATTATTTTCTATATGGCAGGCATTGCTCTCAGTGTCTTACTTGGATTATATTTATATATCACAATTTTTCATTTTGAGTTTCTGTCCTCAGCTTTGTCAGATTTTTCAGATTACCTGTTTTCTGCCCACTGGGTGTCATTGCGTGTCCCTGTCCTGTGATAGCCCAAAACCGTCTCAAACTCTTCTATCTATCTAGGACCAAAAACCAACAATGGAGGAAGGAGACATCTTCCTCTTGATAAACTGAAGCATGTTCGCTCAATGCCATTAAAGACCCAGACTCACACTGTATGTCAAATAACAATGTTCTGGGGGCGCCTGGGTGGCTCAGTCAGTTAAGCGTCTGCCTTCATCATGTCATGATCTCAGGGTCCTGGGATCCAGCCCCACATGGGGCTCCCTGCTCAGCAGGGAGCCTGCTTCTCCCTCCCCCTCTCCCTCTTCTCCTCCCCCCCACTTGTGTGCTCTCTTGCTCTCTCAAATAAATAAAATCATTAAAAAACAACAACAACAACATATAACAATGTTCTGCTTGGGCAATTGTTTGGTTTGGATTTTTTATTCTCTAAAAGATGTGATATATATTTTCTCCAAATATATGTACATATTCTCTAACCAAAGGAGTTCTCATTGATATAACTGCTTTCATCAAAGGATTTTATTCCCAAATTTCCTAACTACAAAACTCCTGCCCTTTCCACCAAGCATACTACTTCCCAGAGAGTATCATGTAAAATAATGTGTTTTGACAATAACAATATATCTATAATTTACTTATGTTTGACCATAGCAATTTGGTTTTCTGGATTTATACATTATTATGCTTATAGTATATAGTTGTATTGTTGATAAAGCATTAAGAAGGTCTACAAAATTCTTTGTAAATTTATTACTGAATTTGAGGGATAAAACTATCCCATTTGTGATGTCAGCTTGCCTGGACCTACACTGTAGTGAACTAGAATTGAATGATGGGAAATTTCTTTTTACCCATTCTTTGCTCTGAAAAATTGCAGCATTGTAAAAAATGAATCGATAAGTTACTTACATAAACCGCACATGGTGTTTACCTAAGATTTATAGCACTGCTTGAACTGGCTCTATGATTCATATGGTGAAACACTGCTTCTGCACCTAATTATAGCAGCACTGAGCTTCACAGGTAATCAAATAATCAAAAACTTTCAGCAATTTGAGAAAGTAGAGTAGGTACAATTTAATCCTACTTAACAAAATATCTACCCCAAAATATTAAATGCTCCAAAATGCTGTCAAAAATAAATTGTTGCAAGTATTTCTGTTACATTAGTATAATATGTGTAAGAGAAATATAAGAGAAATCGAAGAAAAATGCAAAATTTCCTATTTTGCTAAAGAAAAATATGCTCATGTATTTAAAATACATGACCAAAGTGTTGGTCATAGCTCAGATTTTTAAGAAAACCTCTATAAGAGGTCAGAAATGAAATCTTTTAAAATTAACATATAATGTGGGGCGCCTGGGTGGCTCAGTCGTTAAGCGTCTGCCTTCGGCTCAGGTCATGATCCCAGGGTCCTGGGATCAAGCCCCACATCGGGCTCCCTGCTCGGCGGGAAGCCTGCTTCTCCCTCTCCCACTCCCCCTGCTTGTGTTCCCTCTCTCACTGTGTTTCTCTCTGTCAAATAAATAAATAAAATCTTAAAAAAAATAAAAATAAAAATAAATAAAATTAACATATAATGAAAAAATTTAAACATTAAAGTGTTTAAGTGAATTCATTTTTCAAAATATTTCAGTTTATCAATTATCTTGCAAACAAACCACTCCAGGTTTAGTGGCATAAAACAATACTTTCATTATACTCACAGATTCTATGGGTTAGAGATAAGAATAGCACACAGCAAAAACACGTTGTCTCTGGAGCCTTAGCTGGAGAGACTCAAAAGCTAAGCTAACTTGACAGATAGTGATGGGAAGAATATGGTGGTGTTTTCACTCACATGTGACGGTGTTAATGTTGACTGAATCTTAGATCTCAGGTGGGCTTTCAAATAGAGCATCTACCTGTGACCTTCCTCTGTGGTCTCTCTGAAAGGCTAGTTTGGACTTCCTCACAGTATGCAAGTGGTTACTAGGAGCAGTCCTTCTCAAAAAGCAAACCTGGAGGCATGACATTATATGATGGACCCCAGAGATCACAAAGTGTTACCTTTCCCCTCTGCTATTGGCCACAGAAGTCACAAAAGTCCAGTAGATTCCAGGTGCTGGGACATAGGCCCAGCCCTTCACAGGAGGGGTGTCCCGTCCCCCAGAACTTGGGTGGGATGTAGATTGACATGGCCATCTTTTGGAAATATCTACTGTAGTCTTTCCTATCGGTGCACAATTCACCTCTCCCCTAGAGGAAAATACATATATTTTCTCACAATGCGCCCAAGACTCATCAAATTGTGAGAATGCGAAGCAGCTTTATTTTCATACCCCATAAGGGCTGGCTTCTTTAAGTTACTCCTTTAGCTCCTCTCTCTCCTCTCATTTTCTACTTAGTAGCTGATAGCCAAATGTATTTGCAACACCGCTTGGTAATCTTAGGCCACCATATTCACCAGGTAGATTTTCTATTTACTATGTTATTGAGGAAAATAGTTTTGCTAAACTTTTGCCTCTATATAAAAGTGTCCTTTTTCATCCAACTTTGACTAACAATCTCCTTAAGGCTTTTCCAACTTCTTCCCAGCCCCAAAGGCAGTGCTACATATTTTAGGTTTTCGTTATCTTAGCACCCCACTCTTAGTACTAGAACCAATACTACTACTGCTTTCATAAATCACCCCAAACACTCATGTAAAGCAGCCATCATGATGCACAAGGATTCTGTGGGTCAGGAACTTGGGTAGGACACAGTATGGATGGTTTGTCTGTGCCTCATAGTGGCTGGGTCCTCAGGGATGGAAGTAGAAATGACCCACTTTCATCCTTTCCAAAGATCTACTTGTGGTTATTGTCCCCACAGTGCTGGACTCCAGGGTTGATGTCCTGGTTTCCAAAAGATGAACACTTATACCAGGGTTTGCAACAAGTGTTTTGTTGAACTGTCTCAGCTAAGGTGGTTGCTTGGGTCCATGTGTCTATGGACCAGCAGGCAGGAAGCACAGTCTTGGCCTTCTCAGGAGGAAGCAGGGATGCTGTTACATAACGCAGACCCGAGGAATATGTTTGGTATCCAGGTGATCCTCCTGGTCACCTCTTGGTACTCCCTTGTTCAGTTCTGACAGGAAATAGCAAAGTGCAGCATCTGGGGCTGAGCAGACCATATTGACCAGGGGCTCAGGTGCTATTTAATGAGGAAGCTATCTTAGAATATTTTCCAATAACCATCTTCTTTATATTCCTTATTAGCAAAGTCACTTTATGAATCTTAGTATTACAAAATAGAACATTTTAACTTCTTTTCTGACTTTTATTTTATGTTACATTAAGACTTGCTAACAATGATTCTTTAACACCAGGTCAGATAGATGAGGTACATCCTTTCCTGGTAGAGGTAAAAAGTTAAAATAAAAGCAAGATCCTTCTTGCAAATCATTTTAAAAATTAAATACTATGCTGTAACTTGGGAGGGAAATATTTTCCACGTTTAAAATTTTGATCATGACTGCTGATTAATTTTATTGATCTTTAAGAGTAGATAATTTAATTGTCGTGACACTTAACTAAGACGATAACAGGCTTTTGAAATAATTTTCTCTAAAGAATAATAGTACTTTGTTACATAGTCTATTTCAGAGTGACCAGTAAATTTTTATCTGTTAAAATTAGATGTAATCTAAGAAAAAAAAAATACAGTCTAATGAAGTTGATTTTTAAAACCATATTTCCTACCAAAAAGGGGGGCTCATAAAGCCATTTGGAATGTTTATTTTTGAATTTTCCTTTACCTTGTTGTAAAGCAGTAGAGTGTTAAGATTTGAAAATGATTTTGAAATCATTTAACTCCCTCACATTATAGAGAAAAAAACTAGAAAGTTTATTTGAGTCACCTAAGAACCTGTTGCTAATAACTGCCAGAACTCTCAACTCACGTGTGTCAGATTCTATTACAAAATGTTCTCTGTCACAATGTCCTTGTTTATTTTTTTCCACCTATCTTGACGACAAATCTCTTGCTTTTTTTTATTTGTCTGCTTATTATTTTCACTAAATAAACTTTATTCTGTAGTCTGCATTTCTATTTCTTTTCCTGAAAACAGATAAAATATTTGGAGAGGATTGCTTTATATATGCCTGTCCGGTATTAAAATATAAAAAAGTACTATTCACCCAATATATATTTTTGTCTATTTCACAGGATGTTTAAAGTTCCTTACCCATTTCGTTGACGTAAGAATCCTCTTCCAAAGGATACCAGCCAGCATCAGTAGCACAAAGAAGAAAAGTAGGAATATAAATAGATTCCCTGACATTTTTAGTTTGCTTAGATTTTGATATCTCATAGGTCTTGGATAACTTCTATTAGATACAAGCGTTTTCTGCTTGGTTTTATTTTTAATTCTTCCTTGAACTATTACTGATTTATTGGCGTTTGTTAATGGTTAGAAAACTTAATAACCTACAGTTGCCAGTTTTTCTCCCTGGGTTTTGTTTGTGTTTTCTCTTTTTTCTTTGATTACATAAAATGTAATCATTTAGATTTAGTACAACTTCATATCTTTCAAAATAATTTAGCAGCTGTAAAATAGAACTAATAACCTTATGCTAAGTTAATTCGGGTTATCTTATCTCCACCCCTTTCCTATCAGAATTCCTCTCCGTTATACTTTCATTAACAGATGTAACCCACGCTTTGAAAAATGAGATATCTGTGATTCAGCTCTTCTCTCTGACATCTCTTTTGCGGTGATTTACAACTGAATTACCCTGGTATTATCTTTTTCAGCATGCTGACACAAACGGCATTTTATGTACCTATCACTTATTGTACAGTATGCATTTCGCATTTTTTTTTTTTGCAAATGGGATTGGAAAGTGAATTGCCTTTATGGGATTTACTGCTCTTAATATGGGTGTTACAAACTTCAAAAATAAGTACAGTTCTATTCCTATTTATATTTGCAAATGGTTTCTATGGCCTTTATGGGAGAGGTTTTTGTGTGGAGAATAAAAGGCATTCTCTCTGCTGCAGCTTATAACATGCTGAGAATAACCCTGCATTGATTGGGAACGTCACTGCTTTCCTGTGATTGGCGTCAGGGAGCCACAACCGCGTCTACCACAGAGCACCTCAGTTACTGAATTATATGTGGTCTTGTACAGGACGTCATATATTTGATCCTCAGGGTGCTTTAAGAACCCTTCAATGAGAGATATATAGCTAGTAGAAGACGTGTTGTTCGATTCTTGGGTGTAAATAGCTTCAGTGTTAATCAAATACATTGAAATAGTAAATCAGTATCTGCTGCTTATTCCTTAGAGAGTTAAGTTTGCCACAGTCTTTGAAAAACATGCTAAAAAGCTTTAGCTGAAAGTAGTTTGGGGGCACAGTTGTTCATTTTCTCTGCCAAGTTGCTCAGGACAGTTTTTAATTTTTTGCAGGTCTCTGTGTACATCATGTTGCATCATTTCTTCTTAAAATACCCCCCAACTCAATCATAAACTTCGTTATCAAAGTGGGCTTTGGGAGCGGGGCAAAAGTAGATTTTATGCCTGCTAATCTCTGAGTACAGTAAGTCTTATGCTGCCTTCAACCCTCAGTATGAAGGGGCGCCTGAGTGGTTCAGTCGGTTGAGCGTCCAACTCTTGATTTCGGCTCAGGTCATGATCTCAGGGTTCTGGGATCGAGCCCCACATCGGGCTCCATGCTCAGTGGGAAGCCTGCTTGAGATTCTCTCTCTGTGTCTCCCTCTGCCCCTCTACCTGCTCGTGCTCCAGCTCTCTCTCATGCACGCTCTCTCGCACTCTAAAATAAATAAATAATTTTGAAAAAGGAAAGGATTTCATCAAGATTTTCCTACTTCATGAAAAAATGGATACTGTTTATTTTTTCATCCCATGGAAACCTATACTTAGGAGTTCTATTAGGCAAAAAGCTTTGCATATCGTAAGCTTGATATGTTCAGAAGTGAAAAGTATCGCAGAAGACTAAAATAATTTGGGGTGACAAAAAAAGTTCGAAGCACATCCTCAAATATCACTAAAGAGTCATTTAAAAACATTGAAAATAGAGCCCCAAAGTGAAGTCATCCTCTATATCCGACTGGGCATTTGTAAGCCCATTTGCCATGCAGAATCCCTGACGGTGGTGCTCTGTAGCCTAGCTGAGATCCGGCTGCCAGGCTCTTCAATGGGGATGCCCAATTATTCTTACTTTTTAAAGAATTGTGCCATGAGCCAGACATTCTCCAGTTTCTGTGCTCCAGAAGCCCTCATCTCTATGTTTAATTTTCTAAATAACAGTCCTCCTGTTTGGAAATGGCATGTCAACTATGTAAACAGGTTTACACGGGTACACTTTGTAAGTGATCATTTCTCTCTATGTTGTGGTTTGTTGGTAATACATTTACATTTAAAAGGAAGTAGTGTCTGCACAATACATTAACCTACTGGTTTCCAAATTTTTCTTTTAACAAAATATTATTTTTAGCCACTTTCAAAGAAAATCATATGTTTTCTCTATTATACAAGACAGATAAAACCTATTCTAGAAAGTAGAGAGTGGCGCAACTCCTCTCTCTGACACTTGCTTTTCGAGATGGCACGGAGGCACTTTGGAGGAGCCCCAGGGTTTCTTTCCTTAATCTAATGCATTAACTAATGTTGGGAGTTTTAGAAATAGATTTAGAAAAACCTCTTTTTAAGCACACACTGAGCACATGCCATGACTATAAAGCTAAATAAGATGAACCTAATGCATAATTATGTCAAGAGCCTGAACCTAAATAATTGCACAAGGATATTTTCTGGAATGATTTCATTGTTTAAATCCTCAAAAGGATCACAAATTAGAGAATTCATTGAGTTAAAATTTTGTTAAATTGCAGTAATAGAGTGCTGATTCTTATATCTTGGAAAATTACAAAATGCCTTCTTAGTTTTCTCTTTCTACACCTCTTCCCATTATCTATTGCATTGGTAAAAATCTTCTCATGAAAAACTGGTTAAGAATTTAAAACAACTTCATTTTGTATAACACATAATTTATCACTTTGAGTTTAAAAGAAAATACAAGTATATAAGGAGATAGAAAGCATAACAAAATCAGAGTATTCATAGAACCTCTGAATCTTCAGGTATTTTGTTATTTTGCTTTTGGTGTCTACAGCTGAATGTCATTCTTGGATTAACCCAGCTGCCAGCTATTTTGCAGAAGGGGAAGGGGATGCAGGACACATTAGAGTTGTATCAATGTTGCATTAAAGGTATCTTCACTTTTCCCCTCAGGGAGATGCATGTTTTTGATGGAATAGGAGGAACAAAGAGTAATTTTCCTGTAAGAAGTCTTTGCAGCTCTTCCCAGAATTTTTTCCCAGGGATTTATGTCACTTCTCGTTCTGAAAGGGCTAGAGGTGGTTTAGAAAATAAAATATAGTGTGAAAAAAAAATATTTAAGGCTAAAGCCAAAAAGCCCAAACAAATGAATCAAAATACATGTGGGAGGAGGGGATTTAAAGTATTTGGTACGGAGTTTGACTGGAAGCTTTCTGATAGTTACTACAAATAAGAGAAACATAATGGACTGTATTGCTTTTATTTTTATTCAAAAATAGAAGACACAGTCACCTCTAGGGATGGACATTTTTAGCGTGAATCTCAAGCAAGAATTTAATCCCTTGTTTACAAAGAACATTGAACTGTGTATGAATAGCCCATGAACGTACAAGGGAGAAAGTGTGAAGCAAGTAAATAAACCCAATGTAGTGACTTCAAGTACTAACACAGAAACCTGATCTAAACACAAAAGAATATGTCTGTATATTTTGATTGCATTGCTAAGACATAAAGAGCTTGGGATTTTTTACAATTGTTAAACACGTTTTTCACTAGTCACTTTATTTTTTTATTTTTAAATGTAACTTGTTCATTTTCTTTTTTTTTTTTTAAGATTTTATTTATTTACTTGGCAGAGAGAGACACAGCAAGAGAGGGAACACAAGCGGGGGACGGGGAGAGGGAGAAGCAGGCTTCCCGCCGAGCAGGGAGCCTGATGCGGGGCCCAATCCCAGGACCCTGGGACCATGACCTGAGCCAAAGGCAGACGCCCAACGACTGAGCCACCCAGGTGCCCCTCACTAGTCACTTTAGTTAATCACTTTGTCTCATTTTTCATTCTCCAATTGGTCCTTAAATTTGGTCATTTAATCGTGAAGCTGATAAGACCTTCATTACTAATGAATGGAGGTTCAAAACATACAAGTGGCTTGCACTTGGACCACTTGTGGTTAGCTGAGAGCAAAGCCAGATTTTCTAATTTCCAGTGTAGGACTTGGTCTCTTAGCAGCATCCCCTTTCTGGTGCTGGTTCAAATATTCAATTCTTTCACTAGGAATGAGATTACTTCTAGAAGCACAGTCTTTGCTGCAAATTAAGTTTTATCAAGTGGTGTTTTTACAAGATCTCCTTACCAGATGCAAAAGAGATTGTTAAAAATTTGTTTTGACATTCTTTGACATAGAAGCAAAAATTATCAATGTTCTTTTCTCCCCACCCCCACTCTATCAAAAGCATGGAATTGCAGAGCACAAAGAAATACTCTTCAGGAATGGAAACCAACCAAATATGTAAGCGAGAACTAGAGATTGAGAAAGGAAGACTAGCTAATCAATCAGGAGCACAGACCCAACAGCTTTGGAGGATTTATTTAAACCTGATGTAACAGTTTAAAAAAAGAGAAACAGATTTACAATAGTAAATTTATAATAGTATTTGAGAACTATATAAAACTGTCATATGTGTATTTAATATTTGTGTGTAATTATTTAAATATTGATGAACATAAATATTCAGAAATAGTAATTTATTGAATTATTCCTGATATAAAATATTCAATAATATTAGAAACATATCATACCCGGGAGTATCCTGCTCTGATCTAAGATTGAAATTATTGATCCCTTTCTCTATATTTGGTGCTTTATTCATTATCTCAGTGTAAGATAGTCTTTCCTGCCTCAAACTAGACTTAAGTTATGAAAAAAAATCTTACAAAATATTGAGTCTAAAATTTCTTTATTTTTAGCATCAGAAAAATATTATATAATTTCCTTATTATTATGCTAGCCTCATGCAGGCTTTCTTAGGAACCAAAGTGTTTGTACTTTGAAAATCCTATTCATGACTCCATTGGTTCCAAAATCATGACACAAACCAAGTAAAGCAGAATGGGATGATTATCAATTCCACTGCCCACTTGGAGGATAACTCACACCCCTTACAGCTTCACTGAATTCTGACTTAATTTCCTACTGGAAATTGGAAATAGTCCTCTGCTTCAGCCTGCTCACCCAATAGAAAGCACATCTGACTAAGGTTGTTTCCCTTTGTAGAATAATTTTCCTTTTCTTTCTGACTCTTCTGATTAGATTACTTACTTGATTTTTATTGATCTTCAAGGCAAATTCTCTGATCATCATCTCTGTGAAACTTCAGTTGTATTTTTTGACTGACCTTCATTCATCTCTCCCTTCTACAAACAACACCTTTAACATTTTTCATTGTTTCCTCATTTAAAAGACAACATAGTATTGAAAAATAATAAAATACTAGAATTATTCATATTCTCGCTATCCCAGCCCAGTGTATGTCATGGTTTGACCTGTTACCTCCTACCTGGACACTTAAGTTTTCATAGATACAATCATAGGTACATACTGTATTATATTTCATTATGTTCTTATAACATCAGACTACAAACACATTTCTAGATCTTCCACATATACACTTGAGTGGTGCAATGATTTTTTATCATGTTAATATAACATGGAGTATAACATAGACTTCCTAATGCTGGACCCTCCGATTTTTATCCAAACTTCCACTCATGTAGCATGCCTGGTTTTTACAGTGTGTACAATTTTCTATACCCACAAAACCTGGATCTATCCCTTATGCAGCGCATTAACTGTCCCTTTTGGGGCACTACATTGCCAACTGATATTAGGATGTGTGAGTCAGAGAACCAACCCCAGGTTCTACAGCCTACTGTTTCCTGATAGCACATATTACAATACTCATACCCCTTGGGCTCATCAGCACCATCAGACCTCTTGGTGTTGCTAAGGCATTTCATGAGCAGAGTTCTCTCTTTCCAGGTGGTAAATTCTTGACTTTTGCAGGATCTCTGGGATACTAGGAATTTGTTGTGGGAAAACAGTACATTCTCAGTCAAGAGTGAAAGAATGATACTTTGGGGATTTTTCCATAAAGTACTGAACTACTAAAAACAACACATCTATTTTGCAATATACTACTGCTTTCTCTCTTTGGATCAGCCTTTTGAGATAATGTTGCCCTTTACTTACAAGAGGGCAAAATTCTCACATAATTAACAACACTCTCTTCCTTAACCTGGAAAGCCCTCTGAACACTGAGGTCAGACCACCAGAACTTGAACAGATCATCTGCCATTTTCTATATTCACTTCAAATTTTTAGCCTCTCAGGAAAGTAAATCTAGTAGCTGGCCTTGGTTGAAACATTTAAGGAATATGCATGCTGAGCATATCTTTACATAGATTTTCATAGACACTGGTCAGAGTAAATTCACATGGATTGACCTCATAAAACATAATTTCTGAATGGCATTCTGGGACCTGAGAAGAGTTAGTTCATCTCAAATGGTTTATTATTTCCTCACAGAAGAATCAAATACATTTATTAACAGTCGATCTGAAGTTTTGGGTAACCAATTTCTTGCTTATACATTAAGGGCAGCAGCAAACATTTGCTAAAATCAAGTTCATTAGAGTTCATTTTGACTCCCATATAATAGAATGAATATCTTTACTTGATCTTCCTTTTTAAAAAAATAATAGCAGTACCCAGTTAGTGAGAAAGAATAGCTTGTGCCTCCATTACCACACCATCATGATTATTGAAATACTGAACACAGACAGCATCCGATGGTGTCAGAGTTCCCATGTATGGTTGTCTTTCTAGCTGATGGAAGGTTTAACTTCACTAATAAGCTGTCTCTCATAACAGATACCATTAATCTGTTTTTCTGAACTGTAAGCAAAGGGGAAAAAAATAAAGAAATCCTTTAAATCCTAGAGTTTTCTATTTTATCTTTTCTACTACATGAACTTTCTCTTCAGGTTTAATATCCTCCTGTAATTTTTGCAAATTTAGATATTAACTGGGTCCTTTCAAGGCAGTACCATGTGAGCAGTATATCTAATGAAGGCAGGGCTGTAGGTCACAGAGAAAACAAGGTGAAATAACTTTGCCTTTTATTAGTGTAGGTGAGTGAAACTTACAACCATTCTGGGTTAGCACTCCACTAGATATCAGAGTACTACCCAGGAAAATTACATATGCTGTGGCAGTAATGGAGTTATTTAGAAGTCTGGAGACTTTGCTTTACCTTAGCATTATATGTAGGGGATAATTTTATTGTTCATGATATGATATAATATTACTCTTTGGAAAAATGCCAATAAGAGACTCCACGCTCTTGCTATCTATTTGAAAAGCTTAAATTTTAGATGCATGAGAATCCCTGACCTACCACAAACAAACAAGTAAACAACCAAACTGACAACTTTTGAAAGGATTTCAGCCTTAAACAGTTTTATTTTGATGACATCAAATTGATTTCATTTTATCAGTTATGCTAGATTTAATATTAGAGTAGAACATTAAAATAGTATAGAAAACATAGCCACACATTGAAAGAGTAACATTTGTATACATATTTCCAGGGTATTGGAATAGAATTTGACTTTGAGGTAAGCTATGCACACATAGTTCACTTAAACAAGATATTTCTCAATGTGTTTTTTTTCTCTTAATATATATTATAATCACTTTTCTTGGAACACTGATTAGGGATCAGAATTTTGCAAGGAATGAGTCTGATGATTAATTTTTATTGTATCATACATACTGAATTGGTGATCATAATCATAGATTTTATGATTACTGTAATATAATAGAAAAAGCAGTCTAAAAATCAGACAAACCATTATACAGTGCGATCTTTCACTAAGTGTGTCTCTGCCAGGGATATGACTTCCTTTCTGTCAGAAATGGGGCTAAGGGGCACCTGGGTGGCTCAGTTGTTATGCGTCTGCCTTCGGCTCAGGTTATGATCCCAGGGTCCTGGGATTGAGCCCTGCATCGGGCTCCCTGCTCGGTGGGAAGCCTGCTTCTCCCTCTCCCACTCCCCCTGCTTATGTTCCCTCTCTTGCTGTGTCTCTCTCTGTCAAATAAATAAATAAAATCTTAAAAAAAAAAAGAAAGAAAGAAAGAAATGGGGCTGAACTGACCATGCTACAAGAGGGATTTTTTTTTTTTATTTAACCTGAGGACAGTCTGTACTCTTCTACCCACCCCTGTAGCCCCATTATCTGAAGGGTCAATAAACATTTCTGTAAAATTCCCTTTCAGGTTCCTGAAAAGTGCTTTTAGTTCCACCAGGTTTAAATGTAATTTTGGATAATCAGAAAATGTCATTCTTTCTGGTTAGTTGAAAGTCAGAGAGGAAGAATTTGTGAAAAGTAAAATGAAAGAGGAGGGTGGATTTAATAGTTGACCTAAATAACTTTTCAAGATGGCTTCTAATCCAGCAAGCCAAGATAATAACTTTATTGGTGGGACTTTGTTCACTGTTTGAACAAATGTATTAACAGGCCACAGTTCAAATCTCTCTGGTAACTTGTGTTAGAATCATGAGATTTTGTACCAAAGGATCTCTTCACCTTTGGTAACTCATCTTCTCTCTTGGTCTTCATCATCACCCTTCTCCTTCACCAGACCCACTCAGCATTGCACGTGTGTGATGGAGCCACACTTCAGACAGTCCAACTGATGG
Source organism: Phoca vitulina (assembly GCF_004348235.1). NCBI lineage: Eukaryota > Metazoa > Chordata > Mammalia > Carnivora > Phocidae > Phoca > Phoca vitulina. Next base: position 27,304,589 of record NW_022589704.1, read on the forward strand.
ACAAGAAAAAAACAGCACGAAGTGAGAAGCAAATTACATCCATGCTTTGAGTTTGTGAAAATGCAAATAAAATTATAATTCAACCAAACTTTTAAAAATTGAGCATTTCAAAATAAGTGTGAAGCTCTCACTAGAAGTAATATCCTGACATTGGTTGTAGCAACATCCTTCAAGATATGTCTCCTAAGGCAAGGGAAACAAGAGCAAAAATAAACTGTTGTGACTACATCAAAATAAGAAGCTTCTGCATAGCAAAAATAAGCAAACAAACAAACAAAAAACAACTAAAAGACAACCTATAGAAGGGGAAAACATATTTACAAATGATATATCCAATAAAGGGTTAGTGTCCAAAATATATAAAGAACTTAAATAACTCAACATCAAAAAACAAAATAACCCAATTAAAAATGGGCAGAAGACATGAATAGACATTTCTCCAAAGAAGACATACAGATGGCCAACAGGCAAATGAAAAGATGCTCAATATCACTTGTCAACAGGAAAATGCAAATCAGAAACACAATATGATATCACCTCACACTTACAAGAATGGCTAAAATCAAAAACTCCAGAAATAAGTGTTGGTGAGGATGTAGAGAAAAAGGAATTCTTGTGCACTGTTGGTGGGAATGCAAACTGATGCAGCCACAGTGGAAACAGTATGGAGGTCCCTAAAAAAATTAAAAATAGAATTACTTTATGATCCAGTAATTCCACTATTGGGTATTTACCTAGGGAAAATGAAAACACTAATTCAAAAAGATATATGTACCCCTATGTTTACTGCAGCATTATTTACAATAGCCAAAATAAGAAAGCAGCCTAAGTGTCCATCAATAGTTGAATGAATAAAGAAGAAATGGTATTTATATACAATGTAATATTACTCGGCCATAAAAAAGAATAAAATATTGCCATTTGCAACCATATGGATGGACCTAGGGTGTACAATGCTTACGAAATAAGTCAGTCAGAGAAAGACAATATCATATGATTTCACTTATATGTGGAATATAAGAAACAAAATTAACAAAGAAAAAGAGAGACAAACCCAAAAACAGACTCTTGACTGTAGAGAACAAATCAATGGTTACCAGAAGGAAGGATGGTGTGCAGGGATGAGTCAAATAGGTTAAGGGGATTAAGAGTACACATATCATGATGAGCACTGAGTAATGTATGGAATTGTTGAATCACTAGATTGTACAATTGAAACTAATATAAGACTGTATGTTAACTATACTAAAATTAAAAAAAATGTAGACAGAGCTTCAAGTCCCCTCTGTGGAAGTGTGTTCTCATGGCCACTCTGCCCACCAGTTCTTGAGCCTGCTGGGCTACGTTGAGCACCTGAGACATCAACTCCTCCTAAGTCTCTATGGGCTTCTTATTCATGAAGGGCAACAGGACACAGCACAGCTGATTCAGTTTAGGGCATTGCAGTGGGGCAGTGTGTGCCTTGATATTTCTCACTGTGCTTGTGAATTAAGGTGACCAAAGAGATGTTATTAGATGTTGATCTTCTCTCAGGCCAGGGAAGCCTGGCTAATGCAGCTTACACCAGAGCTGAGGGACCTCTAAGAATCCTGGATACCCTAGTGTTAGGAGGATGGGTATGGGCAAGTATAAGATGAGACTAACTTTTCCATTTTCATACTTCCCTTGTCTATGAAGTTTATAAAACTCAGAATAAGTTGGCAGACTGTTTTAGTTATCTATTGCTGTGAGAAGAAAAAACAAACCAAAACAAAAAGACTAAAGTTTCCTTGTTTAAAATGATGGTAAGAGGATTCCTATTTCTGGGAAGATAAAGTAGACATCCTATTCCCCATTCCTCCCATAAAATAAAACAAACAAAAAACCTTTGAAAGGTAGAGAGAAAAAAGCAGAAAAGCTAGGAATCTGGGGTCCAAAGGAATAACATGATGGGGAATTCATCAGGTTTTGGTTTTCTCCTCATATATCCCAAATTGAGAGCTGAAGAAGCCAGTGACCTGGAAACAACCAAAAGCACAGACAAAACTGTCCCAGCAAAGCCTACTTTCTCTAGCCAAAGGGGCAGGAAAGAGGGAGCAAACCTCTAGCAAAACCACCAAAGAAAAGAGGGACGATACAAAACTCTAATACCAGGAATGAAAGAAAGAATATCACCACAGACCCTACAGGACATAAAAAGAATAATAAGGGAATTCTACAAACAACTATATTATACATATTTTTACAACTTAGACAAAATGGATCAATTCTGTGGAAAGACAAATTACTACACCACTGTACATAAAATAAATAGTTCAATAACTATTAAGAAAATTCAATTTATAATTTTAAAAAAACTCTCCCCAAAAAGAAATTTTCAGGTACAAATGATTTCAGTAGAAAATTCTACCACACATGTAAAGGATTAACACCAGTTCTACAAAATATCTTCCAGAAAATATGAGGCTAGGACTCATTTCATGAAGCTAGTATTTCCCTGACAGCAAAACCAGACAAAGATAATACAACAAATAAAACTATAGACTCATATTCCTTATGAATATACATGCAAAAATCCTTAAATATATTAGCAAATAGAATTTGGAATATACATTGAAAATTATACATGATGACCTGATAGAGTTCATTGAAAAGATGCAATATTCAGAAATCAATCAATGTATCCACCGTACTGACAGACTAAAGGAGAAAAAATTACATGATTGTATCAGTTAACAACCACACAAGAAAATATTTGACAAAATTCAACACATTCATGACAAAAACTTTTGAAGAAATAAAAATAAAGGGGAACTTCCTCAACTTGATAAATAGCATATACAAAAAACTTATAGATAGCAATACATAATGGCAAAGAACTGAATGCTTTTTCCCTAAAACTGGGGAAAAGTCATGGATGTTTACTCTCACCAGTCTTTTTCAGCATAGAGCAAAATATTCTTGCCAGTGCAATAAGGTAGGAAAAGGAAATAAATTGGCATACATATTGGAAAGGAAATATTAAACTGTTCCTATTTGTAGGGACACAAACCTAGGAGATCAATAAATTGTGAGAAATCATAGTTGAATTGAACTTTCAATTTTGGACTCATGTCTTTTTCATTTGTAGAAAATTCTCATCACCTATCTCTTCAGTTTTTGCTTCACTTCTATTTTCTCTATTCTTTTCTTCTCTAATTCCTATTAGATTTTAGAGTTTCTAAGTCTCTTTTAAATGTTTGAGAATAATAGGGGCATGTGGGTGGCTCAGTTGGTTAAGTGTCTGACTCTTGGTTTCTGCGCAGGTAAGGATCTCAGAGTTGTAAGACTGAGCTCACGTTGAGCCCTGGGTTGAGCCCAGTGTTGAGCCCCAGGTGGGGCTCTGTGCTCAACAGCGAGTCTGCTTGAGATTCTTCCCCTCTTCCCCTTCCCTATTCACAGTCTCTCACTCTCAAATAAATAAATAAATAAATAAATAAAATCGTAAAAATAATTAAAAGTGAATGTTTGAAAATAACAGACATTTTATCTCATTGTTTATCTGGATGCATTTCAGTCAATTCCTCAATTCTTTTACCCAAATTATTCTTTTCTTTTCATGAACACTAAAGTTTATCTTCTTCATATCTTTTTATTTCAATGACTAAATTTTTCATTGCCAAACTTTCTCTTTGATTATTTTTTTAATTTCTTTTTTCTTTTTTTTATTATTATGTTATGTTAATCACTATACATTACATCATTAGTTTTTGATGTAGTGTTCCATGATTCGTTGTTTGCATATAACACTCGGTGCTCCATGCAGAACGTGCCCTCTTTAATACCCATCACCAGGCTAACCCATCCTCCCACCCCCCTCCCCTCTAGAATCCTCAGATTGATTCTCAGAGTCCATAGTCTCTCATGGTTCATCTCCCGCTCTGATTTCCCCCCTTCATTCTTCCCCTCCTGTTATCTTCTTCTTCTTTTTTCTTTTTTTAACATATTATGTATTATTTGTTTCAGAGGTACAGGTGACCTCACTGATATGAGGAATTCTTAATCTCAGGAAACAAACTGAGGGTTGCTGGAGTCTTTGATTATTTTTATATCTGCTAATACTTATTTAATTTCAGCTCACTCTTTTCTTTCTTTCTTTCTTTTTACTTTTTAATTTCTGACATACAATGGTAAAGAGCCCAGTTTCTGGAATCAGATTGCATAGGTTCAAAGTTGAGCTCCATCACTTACTATGTTAGATTGGGCAAATCACTTAAACTTGTCTTAAGTTTCTCCATTTTCAAAATGAGGATTTTCCTCTGAAGGTTGTTATAAAAATTATTGAGCTTTTATATATAAAACTCTTAGAACAATGTCTGGCACATAATATTTTTGATATAAGTATTTGACAATATTATCATTTTTTATTACTGTCATCTCTTAATTTGTCTCTTCCGGAATCTAAAGTACATTTAATCTTTCAGACATCTCTCATATTTTAATTTCAGCCAGACAAAATATATATTCTACATAAATATTTATTTTTTGTTACCAAGACCTTTTTCCATTTATATGCTTTAGAATTTTTATTTGAAAGCATATTTTGAGTTGGAAGTCTCCTTGTATCCTTTTTCCTCTTCTTCCATTCCTTACATCTCATGTTCATTGCTATCTTGAAATTAAGTTCTATTTCAGAGCTTCTTTTTCAATATTGTAACTAGCTAACCAAAAAAAAGTCAAGTGACAATTTGATTTAGCTTTGTTTTTTCATTCCCCATCTTAGCTATATATTTCAAGTTGAAAAAAAAATTGTTTTTACAGATCATGCTTCCTTCCAGTCAGTCCCTCCCTCCCCATTTCCAGAACCAAACATATTTATTTTCTAGATGAAAAATCTTGGTTATAGGTTTAGCTGTGAATTGCATTACTCTGTGCTTCAGTCTGAGGCTTAGAAAGGAATTTAGTAGATTCTGTTCTACTGTTGTTTGGTTCTTGGAAGAACACTTGAAGAGGTTTATATTCCCCCTAATTATATCAGAAATGGAATAGAACTACACACAGTGGAGCTTCCATTTTAGACAGAGAATGTGGCATTCTATCTTCATTTCCATGTACCCCAGCAAAAAACTTCCCTAAATATGTCAGAACCTGAGTAGAAAACCAAAGACAGAAAAATCAAGGATAAGAAAACAGGGTAAGAAGAAAAGATTTTTTTCTTTGTTTATTCTAAAGAAAACATGTTTTTTCTTTAAAGTTCCTCTATGGAAGTTGAACCATGGTAAGAGAATTATTTACTATATCAATATAGTTATAACTTTCATTATTATGTTAGTATAGTATTCTTTTCAACTCCTTTAAAACTCCACTGATTGTGTTCCTAGTAGGTAATATAGCATATCATTTCTCCATAACGAAAGCCACACACTCTGAATTTTGTTCCACTTAATATTGGCATTGGGGCAATAGCTTCCTTATGAAACTAAGCAAAATATTCCTTAGTCATTTTGCAAATACATATTGTAATCATGATTAAAATATGCGTCATTAAATAGGAAATAATTTTGACTGATTTTTACCTTGTTTACATAAATCTAGAACCATCTGTCTTGCATTAGGGAAAGATTTTTAATTCTAATAAAAAAAACAAATATTAATTTTATTATCATAACCACTAAAAAACAAACATAATCTCCTATTATGATACAGAAACAGCTTGAGCAATTGCATTTTTAGATGTTCTTTATCTCTAATTATCAACAGCTCTGAACATTAGCTTTATAATGCAATTGACTTTCAGTGCTTCTGGGCAGGCGAGCTCTGTTAAATGAAATCTGAAAGTGCTCAATTTACAGATCACTAGGAAAGTATTGTGGTCTTGCTGCTTTCTCCTGGACACAAGCCACCGTGGCTCCCTTCCTCTGTCATTACTGCTTTGCCCGAGAATGGCCTCTGGGGGAACACTGGAGTAAAGAGTCTGGCTTCGAAGGTATGGCTCCTGCAAATTATGAGAAGAACTTGTGCTTTATTCATTATTCAGCAAAGTACTCATATAATATATTCTTAGCATCTTATAAATGTCATGTCTAAGGCTCCAATATTCACTGTAATGGTTTCACCCAAGAGAAATAGCTTGAGAGAGGGAGGAATAACAGCCTCTTATTGGTGCTGGGAAAGGGTAAGATTTACAATCCTTCATATTGACTTCCGCTGGAAAGGAACATGATATATTTCTCAGTTATTCTCTAATATTAAAAATCTTACTCTACTCTTAATCCTAACTCCAACCCCAATCCCAACACCGACCCCAACCCTAACCCTTACCCTAGTTTGAAATCAGAGGAAGTGATTTTTTTCACAGACCTAAATGTGACTTTTATGGACTTGACTTTGTTGCCTTTTCCCAGGGTTGTACATCAGAAGCAGGAATTCAGACACTGGCAGTTTTCTTTGTGCAACTCAATCATCTTATATGCATCCCCCAACCCTCATCCATGTGGGTAAGAGAAAGAACAAGGATGAGACAAGTCCACACTTAATTTTCTTACCAGAAATCATACATCACTTCCAATTCATATTCCATGTTGAGAATGAATTATGAGAACCCATTTACATTCAGGTGAGCAATTGTGATGGATATATGGCACATGGACATATTATGAATATTAATATCATTTGACATATTCATAGGCTCTTTTTGTTTATTGTTTATACTTGTTTATGTTTTTCCTCACTAGATGCAGAGAAAAGCCTTCCAAATCCTTACACATTACCACTCACTGGAAGCAACAGTGAAGCAATCATACACCTGTAGTCCCAGCCATGTGATCACTTCACTTAGGTAGTTGTGCAGCCACTGCCGGGGAAGAATATCCTATTTCTGCTCTCTTATTCTTTCTTGATTTCTTGCCCTTCATGCAAGACAGACTGTCAGTGGGGAAAAAAGTTGCCTAAAATGAAATCATCTGCTTTTAGTTCTTAAAGTAGATTTAAAATGCTGGTGTCCTGGCAACAGAAATCAGACAACAAAAAGAAATAAAAGGTATTCAAATTGGCAAAGAAGAAGTCAAACTCTTTCTCTTTGCAGATGACATGATACTTTCTGTGGAAAACCCAAAAGACTCCACCCCCAAAATACTAGAACTCATACAGCAATTCAGTAATGTGGCAGGAAACAAAATCAATGCACAGAAATCAGTTGCTTTCTTATACACTAACAATGCAACTGTAGAAAGAGAAATTAGAGAAACGATTCCATTTATAATAGCACCAAAAACCATAAGATACCTCGGAATAAGCCTAACCAAAGAGTAAAGGATCTATACTTTAGGAACTACAGAACACTCATGAAAGAAATTGAAGAAGACACAAAAAGATGGAAAAATATTCCATGCTCATGGATCGGAAGAATAAACATTGTTAAAATGTCTATGCTGCCCAGAGCAATCTATACCTTCAACGCCATCCCGATCAAAGTTCCAATGACATTTTTCAAAGTACTGGAACAAACAATCCTAAAATTTGTATGGAATCAGAAAAGACTCCAAATCGCCAAGGAAATGTTGAAAAAGAAAAACAAAGCTGGGGACATCACATTGCCTGATTTCAAGCTATATTACAAAGCAGTGATCACCAAGACAGCATGGTACTGGCACAAAAACAGACATATAGACCAATGGAACAGAATAGAGAGCCCAGATATGGGCCCTCAACGCTATGGTCAAATAATCTTCGGCAAAGCAGGAAAAAATATGCAATGGAAAAAAGACAGTCTCTTCAATAAATGGTGCTGGGAAAATTGGACAGCTATATACAGAAGAATGAAATTCGACCATTCTCTAACACCATACACAAAGATAAACTCAAAATGGATGAAAGGCCTCAATGTGAGACAGGAATCCATCAAAATCCTAGAGGAGAACATGGGCAGTAACCTCTTTGACATCAGCCACAGCAACTTCTTTCAAGATACATCTCCAAAGGCTAGTGAAACAAAAGCAAAAATGAACTTTTGGGACTTCATCAAGATAAAAAGCTTCTGCACAGCAAAGGAAACAGTCAACAAAACAAAGAGGCCACCCACAGAATGGGAGAGATATTTGCAAATGACACTACAGATAAAGGGCATCCAAGATCTGTAAAGAACTTCCCAAACCCAACACCCAAAAAACAAATAAGTCAAAAAATGGGCAGAAGACATGAACAGACACTTCTCCAAAGAAGACATACAAATGGATAACAGACACATGAAAAAATGTTCATCATCATTAGCCATCAGGGAAATTCAAATCAAAACCACATTGAGATACCACCTTACACCAGTTAGAATGGCAAAAATTGACAAGGCAAGAAACAACAAATGTTGGAGAGGTTGTGGAGAAAGGGGAACCCTCTTACACCATTGGTGGGAATGCAAGTTGGTGCAGCCACTTTGGAAAACAGTGTGGAGTTTCCTCAAAAAATTAAAAATAGAGCTACCCTATGACCCAGCAATTGCACTACTGGGTATTTACCCCAAAGACACAGATGTAGTGAAAAGAAGGGCTATATGCACCCCAATGTTCATAGCAGCAATGTCCACAATAGCCAAATTGTGGAAAGAGCTGAGATGCCCTTCAACAGATGAATGGATAAAGAAGATGTGGTCCATATATACAATGGAATATTACTCAGCCATCAGAAAGGATGAATACCCAACTTTTGCATCAACATGGATGGGACTGGAGGAGATTATGCTAAGTGAAATAAGTCAAGCAGAGAAAGTCAATTATCATATGACTTCACTTATTTGTGGAACATAAGGAATAGCATGAAGGACATTAGGAGAAGGAAGGGAAAAATGAAGGGGGGGAATCAGAGGGGGAGATGAACCATGAGAGACTATGGGCTCTGAGAAACAAACTGAGGGTTTTAAAGGGGAGGAGGGGTAGGGGGATGGGCTAGCCCAGTGATGGGTATTAAGGAGGGCACATACTGCATGAAGCACTGGGTGTTATACAAAAACAATTAATCATGGATCACCACATCAAAAACTAACGATGTATTGTATGGTGACTAATATAACATAATAAAATTAAATTAAATAAAAAAAAAGAAGCCATTGCCAAAATAAAATAATAATAAATAAAATGCTGGTGTAGCTGTTTTGGTCTTCTATTTCCTTTCTGCTCCACTCCTCTTTGCTTCCATCTTATATAAGTCATTCTCATAATCTATGGATCTAGTTTTGTTGTGTATTTGTTCCCTATAGCCTAAGCTTTCTTGTTCAAAAGAACAACCGGTGGAGTAAGAATAGGAAGTGGCAAATAAAAGAAAGCCAGATTCTGAAAAATATTTTATCTCCTTATGAAATAGTCATGCTGTAGAAGAGAGAACTCCTGGGGTGCCTGGGTGGCTCAGTCGGTTAAGCAGCTGTCCTTGGCTCAGGTCATGATCCCAGGGTCCTGGGATTGAGTCCGGCATCAGGCTCCCTGCTCAGCAAAGAGCCTGCTTATCCCTCTCCCTCTGCTGCGCCCCCTGTTTGTGCTCTCTCTCTGTCTTTCTGTCAAATAAATAAGTAAAATCTTTAAAAATAAAAAAAAAGAAGAGAGAACTCTTGCTGAGGAAGAAGGGAAGTCTCTATTGTGTGTGTGTATTTTTTTTCTTTTTTTTCTTAACTCCATCTTTCTCTTTTCCTGACATTTTTCTGCCTTTCTTTTCCCTTTTATCTCTTCTACTTTTCCATAGATATGTATATAAATTTATTAATAAAGTATGTTTCCTCAAGAGTTAAGGAAAGAGTGAAAATCAAATTGGAAGTCATAGGATTTTGGTAAAATTAAGAAGGTTGAAAAGAGTATCATTGACAACCAATATATGTAACTCAAATGACCCATTTTCAAAACTATTCCGTACTTTTCCCATTTATCCATTTTTAAATTCTATGGCCCAGAACTGGATGCTCTAATATTCAATAAAGTACATCTTAGTACTCCAAAGTCATTGAAAAAAACTGATTTCAAACTTGTGTCTATTGATATTCAGTAATGGGGATCTAATATGTAAATAATAGGATTACTTGCAAATACCCCCTTTCCTCTGTACCCCAATTCCCTTATAGTTGCAGCAGTTCTACCTCTCCTCCTCCACACTCCCTTTGCTTAAAGGTCATTAAAAACATCAATTCATTCTAATTCACACCTTACCATAATGTCTAGGACCGTATGGAAAAGATAGGACTTCATTTAGAATATGGGGAAGGGAAAGAAGTTGGAGAAGGCAAAGACAAAACTATCTCCACATGGGCAGAGAAACTTGGGCATGCACAATGGCTTTGTCAGTAGAACGTGAGCTCAATGAAGGCACAACGTATTTTCAGTGTTTACTGCTAAATCTCCATTTGCCATAATAATGCCTAGCACAAAGTAGGTGTTCAGTTAGTATTTGCTGAATAAATGAATAAATTTGTCCATCCACTCATGCTTTCATTCACTTAACTAATCTCTTTTGATCCTGACAGCTATTCAGTGATTTAGTGTAATTACTTTGATTCTCCTAGGAATGTCTTCCTCTGGATGGCTGAGAAAGCATATCCTTAGAAGCAAGCTAATATAATAATATTTGAATAGGTAGAGTGATTCCAGGATGGAAGGGTGAGGGAAAAGGAAGAATGAGTCAGGAAAAGCGAATATGAGGGCGATCTTACTGAGCTGGTTACATCATCACAAATGCATTTGGTTTCTCAGTGTCAGGAGACATCTTCCTAACATTTATTCAGGAAGAGTAATCCAGGGGCTTTGGAGAAAAGGAAGAAGAATTTGTACATGACTTCCTCCTAACCCCTGTCTCTCATTAGTCCAAGTTAAATCTTTCACATTTTCTGGTTATGTTATCTGACCTCTCCAAGGAGCTGTTTGTGAAGCAATAGTCCCAAAGACCCGATCCAGTCAGTGCACAGTGATGCACAGAGTCAGAACTCTTTGCCAGTGGGCATGGGTATGGGGTGCAGCAGGACGATCCTAGCTCCAGATTTTAGGCAAAATACAAACCATTTATTGAACTCCATCTGAAAAACTGGGTGAGTATGCAAGTCTAGGATGAGCATAACCTGAGTTTGATATTATTAGTAATCCAAATCTCGGACAGTCCAAGTGTCCTGCAAAGTGTGAGTGGCTGAACTAAAACCTCAACTTTTGGTATTTGGTAGTTTGGTGTTTTAGTATTTTGGTATTTTGAAGACATATCTGTTTTGTGACACATGAATTTTTTCTCTTTTCATCTATTTCTAGTCTTAGGTGTATAAATTTAAGTCAAAAGGGAATGGTGCAAAAAAAAAAAAGAGAGAGAGAGAGAGACAGGAAGAAAGTAGAATTGAAATTCTTTTAAATACACACACACACACACACACATTCATATATAACGAGCAATGGCTTCTGAGCTCTGCTTTTTCTCAGAAGTTTCCAGATTCATTAATCAGTAATGTGTTTTCAGGCAAAAAACTAAAATTTAATCTGTGGAATCATGTTTGTTTGCTTTTATTTGTTGAATATGCTACCATGTTTTCTTTTTAAACACATTTCACTGCTAAAAAATGTTTGGGGAGAAATAGAAATACAGACACCATCAAAATTAAGTCTGTTATTTACTAACTGAAATTGTGTGTGTGGATAATAGGCACTTTGGAATAAATACAAAATTGCTCTGTTCATTAAACTATAGAGGGTTCTGAGGAATCAGAAGACACATAGGGCTTATAGTTAATTTACTCTCCTACAACTTCAGATTATACCATTTACATAGCAATAAGATCCAATTTAGATATGAATCATAATGCACCTGGAGACAGTTGTGGAAATATTCAGAGTTCTTTGCTTCCAGTGGATGGGGTGGAAGGTATTATTACAGGAACCCCAGGACACTGCCAAATAATCACATGGTAGTTTTTAGTCTAGTTGTTTTCACTGAAAACACAGAATACTATTTTTCTTTTTCCTTTAATCAGGCTTACTAATCTCTGCTTTTTTTACAGAGGTGGAGGTCTCACTTGTACCTTTTCTCTTTCCATTACTAATTTCAACTTGATCCTACTCTATTTTCATTTTAACCCTACTTTACCGTAAAATAGTATGAAATATCTCAGAAGTGTTCAGTTTCAGTTAATAATGGTCAAAAGAGAACAATCATAAAAAGAAAGCTAAACATTAAAACTAGAATTTTTCACATTGCCTATCCATTCTCCATTAAAGAAAAATGAGAAGTTTTATTTATTTCTTTTTTAGAAAGCTGCTGAAATATATTTCCTGGGAGTATACAAGATCAAATAGATTCAAGAAAAAAGGCTGAGAGTTAGCATAAATATTTTTGGAATTTAAAGACTCTATTATACAAGTTAGGCATTAACAAAGTCAAGAATTGGTTCAGAGCCACTAATTTCTTTTTTTTTTTAATTAATCTTTTTTTTAATAGGGGGAGGGTGGGGAGGAGCAGAGGGAGAGAGAGAGAATTCTAAGCAGGCTCCACACCCAGCATGGAGCCTGACATGGGGCTCAATCTCACAACCCTGAGATCATGACCTGAGCCAAAATCAAGAGTCTGATGCTTAACCGACTGAGCCACCCAGGCATCCCAGTGCCACTATTTTCTAATAAAGAGCTCTAACTCCGTAAAGAAAAGAGAATTCATGAAGTTTGGTTAAAAAAAATAAGTATTATAGAAAATCTCAATAATCTGGCAAATACGTCCAATTCTACCAATGCTTGACTGTGAAAACACCAGAGCTTATACACATTACTTTTTTTTTTCAATGAACTCATTAACATAACTTCCCATTCCCAGTATTGAAAACACTTCAGTGTTTAGAGAGAGAAAATTTTAAGACAGAAATAGTTTAGTTTGTATTTCTAAATAAAGAAGACCGGGCGCCTGGGTGGCTCCGTCGGTTAAGCGGCTGCCTTCGGCTCAGGTCATGATCCCAGGGTCCTGGGATCGAGCCCCGCATTGGGCTCCCTGCTCTGCGGGGAGCCTGCTTCTCCCTCTCCCTCTGCCTACTTGTGTTCTCTCTCTATCTCTCTGTCAAATAAATAAATAAAATCTTAAAAAAAAAAAAAATAAATAAATAAATAAAGAAGACCTATCACAGTCATAGACATTCTTTCACACATTTCCTAGCTTGTCTTCTGCATTGTTATGAACTGAACAAAAGTTTTTAAATGCCTTAAAAAAAAAAAAACACTGCAATTGACACTATATTACTGATGTGCAGGTTTCATATATGTTTCTTTTTGGATTTCCAGTCAAATTTCTGTCCAACGGTACAAAATTCACTTGGGAAAGATGAATCCCATCTCCCACATCACTGTCTTTCATTGCCTGATGTCTATTGTCTTGAAAATTGTTTCATATATTTTTTCTAGTTTTGTGGTTGTTTCAGGCAGGGGAGTAAATCTGGTCCCTTTTACAACAAAACCAGTATTTTTTTCTCCTAAAGAATCTTACTTAGAAGAAGTTTACCTTCTCAATGAAGCCATCCTTAATACTTGAATGTCCACCACAAGATGTCTCTTCTCTTCATTTGGATTTCCCTCACCCAAAATAGACAGAATGTATCATATTTATATTTTTATTTTTAAAATATACATAACATCTCATAAGGATTTTTCTACTGTGGCATATGTTATTTGGCATTGACAGTATGGTCTATCTGTCTTTCCTACTTGCCTTTGAGCTTCCTTAGATAATCATTTTACCTTGTAGGCCTTGTTGCTCATTTCTACTCCTGGGTCATAGTGCTTGAAATACATGAGTTTAATTTTTAAAATTTGAACATAATTACTTGGGCTTAACTTTAATACCACCAGTTATCAGAAGAAAATTCTATCACTGAAATGCTATGCATTCCGTGAAAAACATTTTAAATGATAACACATGAATAATGTTGTCTCAAAGTGTACTACTATACCAGGGTAATATGGGTCACCTGGTAAAACCAGGCTGTAACCTCAACCTGGTCGGTCAGAGTTTCTAGAGGTAGAAACTGCCAATACAAAATTCAGGAAATACAGGCTAGACTCAAAGAAATCTGACGCTAGTTAATAGTACTCACAACTTCTACCATATTCACTGGAACATATTCATTTTTGTTTCCTTAGGCACAAATGTAGCCTTTTCACTGCAACAAATCTTTCAGGGACAAAAGCATACTAATAACTGCAGTTTTGAATATATTTTTTCCTAAAGAATATAGATAGTTAATCATGAAGAAGTTTGATTTGGCTATGATCATTATAACTGATTAACTCACCTTTCAACATCTCAGATAAGAGCAATACATTTTATATTGTTTTACAGATATTATAAAGTGACATTAAAATGATAGTTTACTGGGCGCCTGGGTGGCTCAGTCATTAAGCGTCTGCCTTCGGCTCAGGTCATGATCCCAGGGTCCTGAGATCGAGTCCCACATCAGGCTCCCTGCTCTGCGGGAAGCCTGCTTCTCCCTCTCCCACTCCCCCTGCTTGTGTTCCTGCTCTCGTTATGTCTCTGTCAAAAAAATAAATAAAATCTTAAAAAAAAAAAAAGATAGTTTACTTAAAATAGAAAGGACATATTTATTAGCACTTACATCCAAATAAAATACACACACACACACACACACACACACACAGATTGTGATTATAGTGCTGACAGGGTACATGGAAATAGTGGACAGATCTGACCAACTCAGGTAGAGTCTCTTAAATTTACACTACCTTAGATCTGGCACAAGGGAATTGGACAGGGGAATCAAAATGATGTATTATGAGAACCCTGTCTATGCAGATTCCAAGTCTCGACTTTCGCCAGAATCAGTATATGTCCTCAGGAAACATGTCTGTTTTTCAGCTCAATTTTTTTTTATTTTTTTGTTACTAGGTTATGTTAATCACCATACATTATATCATTAGTTTTTGATGTAGTGTTCCATGATTCATTGTTTGCATATAACACCCAGTGCTCCATGCAGAACGTGCCCTCTTTAATACCCATCACCAGGCTAACCCATCCCCCCACCCTCCTCCCTTCTAGAACCCTCAGTTTGTTTCTCAGAGTCCATAGTCTCTCATGGTTTGTGTCCCCCTCCGATTTCCCCCCCTTCACTCTTCCCCTCCTGCCTTCTTCTTCTTCTTCTTCTTTTTTTTTTTAACATATAATGTATTATTTGTTTCAGAGCTACAGGTCTGTGATTCAACAGTCTTACACCAATTCACAGCGCTCACCATAGCACATACCCTCCCCAATGGGGTGGCTGGGTGTCAGCTCAATTTGAAAGGATTCTCCATGGTCTCAAATTTTAGTTCATTGAATCCTCATTGCTTCTACTTATTCTTATGCCTTTAAAACTATTTTTGTAATTCACCCAGCTTTTTGAGTTGTTGCAATGGGAACTTTGGCCTGTCACAACCTATTTTATCCTACCTGGAACCAAAAGAACTGTCCTGTTTTTAAGTTCAAAATAAACTAAGCAATAAGGGTTAAAAGTTTTTATTTTCATTTGTTTTATTTTTTTAATATACTGCTTGGCTATAATTCCTAGAATTCTTATAATCTACTGATGGTGAGGAGAATGTTGTAAAAGCTTTAGAAGCACAAAGTTTATGAGAATAATATCTCATTTGCTACATGGCTGTGGCTCATACACAGTTGTACCAGCTTCATTAGAAAAGGTACAACATAAAACTGCCATCCTTCTATTAGCCATTTTTTTCTCCTCTATTTTAGCTACATATTAGTTTACTGGGAGTATTGCTAGACGGTTTGATTACTACATAGAAACAAATCATGGTTAACCAAAAGCCAAATCATGGAGATTTCATGAAATTTGATCATTGTAATGAACATAACTTTGGGGTGAAAAACAACAACCAAATTTAAAAAATTACACACAGGGGTGCCTAGGTGGCTCAGTCAGTCAAGCATCCCATTGATCTCAGCTCAGGTCATGATGTCAGGGTTGTGAGTTCAAGCCCCATGTTG
This sequence comes from Phoca vitulina, assembly GCF_004348235.1. Classification (NCBI taxonomy): domain Eukaryota; kingdom Metazoa; phylum Chordata; class Mammalia; order Carnivora; family Phocidae; genus Phoca; species Phoca vitulina. Next base: position 27,320,534 of record NW_022589704.1, read on the forward strand.
GGCTTCATGCTGGGTGTGGAGCCTACCTAAAAAATAATAATAAAAAAGATTTCAAAATTTTTTTTAAATTTAAAAAATAAAAATTAAGCACAATGACTAACACACATGATAGTCTATATTTTAATGTTATTTGATACTCTATGTTAATACGTTACACAGTGAAGACTTTAAGAATTTCTTTCAATAAGATAGTTTCCATAATTTATTAGGCTTTTATAAACAAGATAAGAAATTCTCATTATATTCAAAAAGCTAAATAACCAAACATAATTCAGCATTTAAAACGTCCCAATTATCATCCTATTAATGAAGCAAAGCTTCATTTGTCATCAAAAATAGTAATGACTCTTAATAATTTACTAGTACATTTTGTGTATCTTTCTGCAAAGAATTTTAATTATAATGCAAAAAGTAGAATTCAAAAGTTAAACATATAAAAATTAAAGCATGGGAAAAACATTTGTAGAACATACAGTGTTAAGTTCAAAAACTTATATTGTCCTTTGAGTATAATCCCAAGAACTTTAGTAGAAAAAAAATTACTTTAAACTTATTTAATAAGTACACCTGGAGAATGTTTAAATACTCATCTCTAAGAATTTATTTCAGCACTGGTGTAAACATGGTAAAACTGAGTTTCCTTGTTTTGAGTTGGGTCCCTGAAATTAGGAGTATCATCAAGTTGTGAGGTGGTTGGGTAATTTCCACTCCACCACTCACAAAATACTTTACTTTTTCAGCTTGGTTCTTGACCTGATGTGAGAGCAGAATGGATAATGATTGTGAATTTTCTTCTACTTTGTACTTTTGAACATCTCTTCTTTAAGGCAGAGTTGGAAAATATTTGCTATGGACTGAATTGTGCCCCTCCCACCCCCAATTCACATGTTGAAATTCTAACCCCAAGGTGATGGTATTTCGAGACGGAGCCTTTGGGAGATAGTTAGGTTTAGATGAGGTCTTGAGAGCAAGGGCCCTCATGATGAGTTTAGTGCCCTTATAAGAAGAAATACCAAAGAGCTTGCTCTCTGTCTGCTATGTGAGAACATAATTAGAAGACAGCCATCTACAAGCCAGGAAGAGAGCTCTTACCAAAACCTGATCATTCTATTACCCTGATCTCAGACTTCCAGACTCCAGAGCTGTGAGAAAATAAATTGCTGATGCTTAAAACACTCAGTCAATGGTATTTTGTTATGGCAGCCTGAGCTAGGACAGCTGTGAAACAAAGTATTTATTCCATGTTAGTCAGATAACTAGGTTGAATAGAAAATATTGACCCTTTGCTCTCTATCTTGGAACCCAAACACTCTGCTTATATCCTGTCTCTCTCTATTTTTTTTTTTTCCCTCTCTGGCCTGCCTGTGACATTATCAGACTGTACTGAATTTTTCCTACTGTCTACTTCCTCCACTTTTTTCTTAAACTTTTGATGATTTCTGAATCTGTCAAGATTGCAGCCAATGACAGGTTTTATTGTTCCCTTTATGTTAGAAAGCCATCTGCCCAACACACTCAGTAGTTAAAGTAGATGACTGATAGAACTAGGGATAACTATGAGAAATGAATAACCCAAAGACAGAGAGAGAGAGAGCAAGCACACGGAGAGGAAGAAGAAGAAGTAGAAGAAGGAGGAGGAAAAGGAGGAGGAGGAGTAAGGGGGAGAATGAGGAGGAGGAGGGGGAGGAGGGATGGGGAGGAGGAGAAAAAAGAGGGAGGAGAAGAATGAAGAGATGAGGAAAAGAGAAGCAAGCTAGCAGGAATATAAAATGCTTTCCATTCTTTTAATTCTAAGAGCAAAGACAACCAAGAATTTGTTTTGTCCTAGGGAGGCCAAATGTCTAAGTCAAAGTGGCCTCGTACATTCTCTATTCCCAGTTAATCCCTTTGAGGAATAAATTTATATATAGAAAAGTTACATGCATAAGAAATATACACTGTTAGACAAAGGGCCACATACGATATCAATACTCAAGCCTGGGAAAACATCTGAAGGAGTTTAGGATATGTTTGTTCCGCAGGCAAAATGACATTATAAAGGGAAATATTATGACTAATGGCTAGAGATTATAATTTGACTGGGTGCTTGAGAGAGCTTTTGTGTCTTCTATGGACTTTGTTTGGAGTCAGTGTTAAATAATAAGTCAGGTAGTTATAGAAGCTCCTTGTTTCACCTGGTCTCCAGCATCATAAGTGGGCAGAAATCCCCAGAAAGCAGAATCTCTAGATTAGGAAAAAACACGATTCTCTCTCTTCCAATGCCCTGGGTAAGGATGCAGAGTCACCCAGGCCACCTTCTGCTTGCACTGCTTTCCTTGCCTGGATTATTGGACCCACCCTGGGCTCAGAATGAGACACAATTTCTAAGTATGAAAATACTTTAGTCCTGAATGCATCAAAGTTCTGAGGGGAAGTACTTCAATTTCTCAGTGTTACACTGTTTTCTTATTTTATCAATCATTGATTCTCAGTGAGTATAAGAATTTGGGTGAAATCAAACTTCCAAACCATTTACTCCTCGCAGTCTTATGTGCTACTGGATAAGAAAAGATCATTATATCTGTTCTATACATATATAACACCACATATAACATGATCTCTTTAAAAAAAACAATCTGTTAATACATTCATACATTATTTTAGATATGGTTTTATTACCCAGACATTCTGGGACGTATTTATTATTCCATTCTTCTCCTTAATAGTCTTATTACACTGAGAGAACTGAGTGGCAGGATAGTTCGCTCTTCTACTTTGTTACTTTAAAATTTCTCTCACCTGTAAACTTAGGTTATTAGGAAATTTTATTTGGAAGTACTGATCACTTTATTTAACTATAACCACTGAACTTTAATTGGTAAGCAGTTAAAGACAAGGCAATTTCTAGCATTGGCTAGCAGCATGGGGAGATCATTAAAAATACACTAATACCCACCTAGATTATTCATAGTACTACATTTGCATCATTTAGAGATGGTAATAGTCTATGTGCTAAACGAGAACCATTTGGCCACCTCAATCCATGCCTTTCTACCTTTTTACCTTGATACTGACTTGGGGTTCAACTCAACCTTACGACTCATGAAAAAATAGGGCATGGTAACTATTGCAAGGCACAAAATTCCAAGTTAGTCTGACAGTTACTTATTTCTTCATTCCTCATTTCATTGTCAGCTTTCACATGGACTTCATTATTGGCTGAATCCACTTCAAAGTGTTCTCTTCCAAGCTTTCCTTTCTGAGAAGGACATGCAGATTAGTGACCTGAAGATATGGTTCATCTGTCTGCACTATTATAGGCCTCTAGTCCACCTCAAGTGGAGCTAATCAAACACTATTCTCTGCCTCAGCTCAACTCAACCATCTGCAGATGGAGCCAAAACATCTTTTAATCATCACATAGCCAGTTTTCATTTCTCACTCTTTCACTAGTATTTTTCATTTTTCATTGAAATTCATGTGTGTGTTTTCCCCTTCATGTAACACACCTGAATTTTTAATATCTTAAATGCAAACTGGATAAAACTAATAAAATGCCAAAATAAGAAGCAAGATGCAAAATTTTTCATGAATTTCCAATTTCCCAAAAGGCTATTACTCAGCCCTCCTATGTCGAGAATACTAATTTATTTAATCATAGGTTGGTAGATCACTGCTATAGAAATAGTTGCTTGGAAACATGAATATTATGATGAGCCATTTTGAAGCACTTCACTGAACTGCTATATTGAACTATATTGAACTGCTATATTGAACTATAACCACTGAGCTTTAAATTGCTAACTGTTAAGAAAAAAGCAATTTCCATTAGTGGCTCCAGTAGCATGGGGTGATAGTTGAAAATATATTAATATCTGCCTAGATTATTCACTGTATTACATTATCATCATTTTGAGATGACAGCATTCTATGTGCTAATCAAGACTTATTGGGCCACCTGGACCCATGCCTCTCTACCTTTTTTTCCCTACTGTTTGTTGCTTTTTGATATTTTTTCATATAACATTTACTCAAGAAACAGAAGACCATGTGTTGCAGAACAAAGACAACAGCTGTCTAAGTGTTCATGCCTAAACCAGGGATGCCCTCTAGGAGTCCATGTCATTCAAGAGCCATCCTGTGATCCAAAAAACTACTACAGGTGCTATTGGGAACTGGTGTCTCATTATGTTAATATTTACACTAGGACAGCAGCTGTAATTTTTATTTCTGGCTTAAGTACATATTTTACATATAAAATCACTAATTAGAGGAGCCATCTTGAACTAACATATCTAAAGACAGGATGCGTCAACCAGCAGCTGTTGGTCAGAATGTAATAATTTCAGTGGAAAAAGTACCAAACACATTCTCAAAGTTTCATTCACTGGTCCTGACCAGCAACTGTTAATGTGTGCCCTGGAAAAGTGACTTCTGTGTCTTTTCCATCTTCTTCTTTTCCAAATGGAGACTTCATACACTTAACATTTTACCACCAGCATGTTGGGAGCAGAATGTAAAGAGTTGATTTTTCAATTTAAGGTTGAAATGGTCTAAACAGCAATAACTACAATATGCTTTGACTCAACATTATGCAACCATCTTGCATACAAATGCAAATTGCTTATGTCTCCCAAAGAGGGGAGAGCTAAATTCCTAACAATTTCTGCAATTATTTCTGATTGTCATTCCTCTTCTTTTTTCTTTTTTTTTAAGATTTTATTTATTTATTTGACAGAGAGAGAGACAGCGAGAGCAGGAACACAAGCAGGGGGAGTGGGAGAGGGAGAAGCAGGCTTCCCCTTGAGCAGGGAGCCTGATGCAGGGCTTGATCCCAGGACCCTGGGATCATGACCTGAGCCGAAGGCAGATGCTCAGCGACTGAGCCACCCAGGAGCCTCTGTCATTCCTCTTCTAATTCAGTCATAATTACACATAGATAATGTGAAATGCACAAAGTTGTAAAGATAATCAGTAATAACACCAGCTATAGAGTACATAAAATATAAAAGGAAAAAAAGACATTAAATAAATTGCTTAATATATATATATATATTAAACCTGAGAAGGAAGAAGTTATAGATAATTATAAGTCCTAGCTATACTGATGTAATGTCACCATTTTTTAACTTCTATGATTTGTTGAGATAGCATTAGGAGATGCACAAAGGGATTTCTTAGACATTATATGAATTTCCCTCCAATCTCATTTGTGGCAGCCATATTTCCCTACAATTTTCAGGATCAATCCAGCCAACACAGTAACCCCTTACTCTTTTTGTTTGTCTTTTAGTTCAATGCCATGAAAAATTCAAATATAACCAGGTATTCTCAACTGCCAATACAGCAGAAACATTATTGTATCTCCTTGTGTAAACATTGTCCCTTGGCCACTAAGACCACCAATCAGTATAGCCCAAAGTCTTGGATTTAGAAATAAAAATTCTGTTAGAGGTCATTAAATGCAACAATGAAATGCATGACTTCTGCTTCTCTTTTTTCTAGACTTATGTTTACAAGACCACAAAGCTAAAACATGGCAGAGCCAGAGAAAAACACATGGACTATGCCTTCCCATTCCATAGCTTTAGCTAATCGAGACTACCAAAGGCAAAAGATGAGTTTTTGGAGACATAAACTGTGAAACATGTATTCTAAAGATGCATTCTAAGATATATTTTAAACTCTCTTTTGTGTACTTTCAAGGATCTTGTTTTATATAAAATGTTATTAGTTAAGGACAGAAATCATGTTTCTTTCTCTATATGAACAAAGATTTTGGAATGAACAAAAAAGATGTACTTAAGGATATTGATTTAAAATAGAGTAATTAGTGGTAGAACTAGAATAAGTAATGGGTACCAAATCAGAGCCTTTCATCATTGTCACATGCTCATTGAAGTGAAAAACTATTTCTGACACTGAACAAATTCTTCTGTATGTGAGTTCCTTTTTTTTTCATTTTAGAAATTTAATTTGTTATTGTTGGTGTTATTTTTTCTTGACTGGGTAAATCAAGAGAGACAGTAAAAGAAGACACATCCAAACAACTATCACTATAATCTACAATAATTCAAAGAGCCATCTCTGGCATGGAATTCTTGTTTTATTTCTATGAATATTGTTATTAGACACCTTTCAGAGATAGTGACAAGTGTCTTGAATCTATTTGTATATTATAAATTGGGTACAAATTACCACAATCATTAAGAATAATGGGAGAAGATACTTTCTGAATTTAGAAAATAGCTTTCTGAGTTACAAAATAAATGAAGACTAAATCTTTGGGCTAACAGATTCAGGGAGTTTTCCAAACATTTGAAAATTAAGCATCCCACTTCTATATAACTGGATCAACAAACCAATCATAATAGAATTTAGAATATATTTAAAACTAACTGATGATAAATATGTGGTATTGACATAAAATGCAACTTAAAAAGTGTTTAGGGAGGGGCACCTGGGTGGCTCAGTCATTAAGCATCTGTCTTCGGCTCAGGTCATGATCCTAGGGTCCAGGGATCGAGCCCCGCGTCAGGCTCCCTGCTCAACATGAAGCCTGCTTCTGCCTCTCACACTCCCCCTGCTTGTGTTCCTTCTTTCGCTGTGTCTCTCTCTGTCAAATAAATAAATAAAATCTTTAAAAAAAAAAAAGTGTTTAGAGATTTTAAGTCTTTTTTGTTTTTTCAGTTCTTAATGCATGTGTTAGAAAAGAAGAAAAGTTGAAAAATCAATAATTTAAGTTTCTATCTCACAAGCTAGAAAAAGCAGAGCAAATTAAACTCAAAGAATATAAAGGGGAAGAGATTTTTAAAACTTGAACAGAGATCAATAAGATATAAAGCACATATGCAATAGAAAAAATCTAGATATACACTAGAGAAGATACACTAAATAAAAATATGATTCTTTGAAAATTTAACAAAATTCATTAAGTGCTAGCAAGACTGAAGGAGAAAAATGAGAGAAAATACAAATTATGAATGTCATAAATGAAAAGGGCATCATCATTACAGATCCAACAGACATGAAAAAGTCTTTAAGAGGAATTAAGAAAACCTTATTTATCAACAAAACCTATTTAAATGAAAGAAAAATTACTTTGAAAATTAACTTACCAAAACTGACAAAAAAGACACCAAAAATCTAAATATTCTTAATCTATTAAAGAATTTGAGTCTATAATTTCAAAACTTTTCCACAAAGTAAACTTGGGGCCCAGATAGTTTCACATTCACAGAGGAATCTCTTCAAATATATAAAAAAGAAATAATCTCAGGGCACCAGGGTGGCTTAGTTGGTTAAGCGCCTGCTTTTGACTCAGGTCATGATCCTGGGGTCATGGGAATGAGCCCTGAGTCTGGCTCCCTGCTCGAAATCTGCTTCTCCCTCTCCCTCAGCCACTTCCTCCCCCTGCTTGTGCTCTCTCTCTCACTCTCTCTCTCTCAAGTAAATAAATAAAATCTTTAAGAAAAAAAAACTCACACAGTCTTACACAAATTCTTCCAGAGAATTGAAAAAGGGAAAATACTTCCTAATTTGTTTTATGAGACCACATAACCCTGACACACCCAAACTTGAAAGCCTTCAGATAGACTTGTGAGGTAAAAAGCAGAGAGTTACATGGATATGTATAGTTAAGCAGAGGCTTTAATAGCCTATATTTTACCAGGATTGAGAATCAATTGCTAGGGAAAGCCAGCACATGGCTTGACTTTGGGACTTACTTTTGGCCTGTTGATTCCCCTCATGGCTTGAATAGCTTCAAGGATGAAAGAAAAGGATAGAAGAGTTCAATAGAATGTTGTTTAGTGTAGGACAGTACTTACAGAGCTAAACATTGCCCTCTGAATTGATGAGATTTACCTATTTGTGAATGTTGAATCTATAATTATAGCTTTTGACATTAATCAGAATTAACCTAAATCTTCATAAACATGTTGTAAATTCTGCATTCAATTTTAGAGTTGTATCTACCTCATCTGATTTATTCTATAGCTTTATTTTGCTAATTACAATTACTTAATAGAATCTGTTATTTTAAACTCACTAGCAAAGCCTCAATATTTTTAATAATCAACCATGATCTATTTTTCATTTCATTTCCATCTGACTTCACATTTTAAGATACATCTCACAGCATACTTAACTTTTTAGTAATTACTTAACATAAAATTACACAGTCCCAGGAAAATTGTTTAATGGTTTAAATAATTATAATTTGATTAGAGAGTTGGTAGGGCTTAAGGAAACCTTAGTGAAAAGTTGTAGTTATAAACAGGAATTTATTTTTCTGAAAATAGGGCTCACATTAATTTTGTGAATGGCATTGGAGAAAGGGGGTTAAAGCACTAATGATTCATATCTCTCTTGATTACTGAAGGAATTTCCTGAGAAAAGAAAGACAGGAGATGACCCAGTGTAATTTCTTTATAAACATGCCGATAACTGATATCATAGTAATTAGACTAATTATGTCATTATTAGCATAACTAGAGGAACAATTATAAAAGCCTGAAAAAATATATCTTAGCAGCATGCCCCACCTTTAGGATTATGATAAACAATTCTAAGATGTTCCAATTTATGGGCATGACACCTTAGAAAATGTCATAAAAGCTGATTGACTATCTGGGGTATAAAATAGGTTAATTTTTAAAAACTAAATATTCCTGGAGAGAAATCAAGATGGTGGAGAAGTAAGAGAACTTAGTTTCATCTGGTCCCAGGAACTCAGCTAGATAGCTATCAAATCATTCTGAACACCTACGAACTCAACCAGAAATCTAAGAAAAGAATAACTGTAATTCTACAAATAGAAAAGTGACCACTTTCTGCAAGGAAGTGCAGAGAAGTGAATCTGAGTGATATATGGGAAGATAAACCATGGCGGGGGGGGGGGGGGGAGCCTCCAACAGCTGGCTACCGGAAAGTGATATAGCAGTGAAGTACAAAATCAGAACTTTTAGAAATCTGCTCTGGTGAAGGATATCCTGGTCTGAAAGGCACTCAGGTAGCTAAGTGGGTGGAATCCTAGGTGGGACAGTGTGTTCTCAGGATCCTCAGGGTCACAGGAAGACTGGGGGTGCCTGAGTGAGGCAGAGTTCCTAGGCATAGAAGCAGGGAAGCCAGTTGCAAACAGTGAGCCCAGGAGTGAGCTTTCAGCTCAGGGTTGCCATAAACCAGGAACTGAAGCTCAGTCAGGTGACTGCTCTCTGAGCAGGGGCCCAACAAGCAGCAAAACCAGTGAGATCCCCCTCCCTCCCCTGGGAGAAATGGCTCAGGAACATACTGCAGGAGTCTGCAGAGTTTGGAGACTTGAAAGGGGGTCATGTGCCTGAGATAGAAATGCTCCATCACAGGCTGGGTAAGCATGGGGTATAGACGGAGACCAGGGAGACAGGAGTGATTGATTGCTTTTCCCTGAGGGTGCACTGAGGGGTGGGACCATGAGCATTCAGTTCTGGAGCCAGAGATTGGGAGGCCTTCATTTTCATTCTCGTCCTTTAAAGCTGCACGGAAAGCCTTCGGGAACAAAAGCCACATAGAGCAAACTGGAGCATATTACTTAGCCTGGCCCACTGGCAAGGGTGGTGCAATTCCACCCAGGGCAAATACACTTGAGAATCAAAGCAACAGGCCCCTCCCCCAGAAGATCAGCAAGAACATCCAGCCAAGATCTAGTTTACCTATTAATGAGAACTGCAAAACTCCCGAGCTAGGGAATATAGCATATAGAAATCATGGGTTTTTCCCCATTATTCTTTAGTCTTTCAATTTTATTTTTTCTCTTTCCTTTTTCAACCAATTTCTTATTTTATCAAATCTTTCTTTAAATCCTTTCTAATTTTTATTTTTATAGTTACATTCTATCCCTTCATTGTATTTAATTTTATTTTTGTATATATGTAAGTTTTTCTTTCTCTACAATTCTGGGATGCAGTTTCTTGTAACAGAGCAAAATACACCCAGAATCTAGTGTATGCCTCTGTTTTCTTCACCTGTCTGGTTATATTCTTTTCTTCTTCCTTTTTTTTCTTTTTTCTTTGTTTTGTTAAAGTATTTTTAAATTTTCATCTTTAGAGTTACATTCTATCCTTTCAATGTATTTAGTTTTATTTTTGTATATATATAAGTTTTTCTTTCTTCACAATTTTGAGATGTAGTTTCTTCTAACAAACCAGCCAAAATATACTCAGGATATGGTGTACTACTCTGTTCTGTTCATCTGTCTATCTGTTTATATCCCTTCCTTTTAGTTGTTGTGGTTGTTTTTTTTTTTCTTTTGTTTTTCCTTGTCTTTTAATTTTCATTTTTATAGTTACATTCTATCCTTTCAATGTATTTAATTTTATTTTTATACATTTTTAAATTTTTCTTTAAAATTTTGGGATCTAATTTTCAAATAAATGAACCAAAATACACATAGCATCCAGTGCATTGCTCTATTCAGTCCACCTGTCTGATTATATTATCTCTCTCTTTTTTTCTTTTTTTCAGTTTTGGTTCTCTTCTGATTTGTTTAGGGTATATTTCTCTGGGATCATTGTTGCCATTTTAGTATTTTGTTCTCTCACTCATCTGTTCTTCTCTGGACAGAATGATGAGACAGAAAAACTCACCTCAAAAAAGAGATCAAGAGATCATACTGACTGGCAGGGACCTAATCATATGGACATAAGTAAGATGTTGGAACTATAGTTGAGAATGATGATTATAAAGATACTAGCTGGGCTTGAAAACAGCATAGAAGACCCTAGAGAATCCCTTTCCAGAGAAATAAAAGAACTAAAATCTAATCATTTTGAAATCAAAAAGGCTATTAATGGGATGCAATAAAAAATGGAGGCTCTAACTGCTAGGATAAATGAGGCAGAAGAGAGAATTTGTGATATAGAAGACAAAAATGATGGAGAATGAAGAAGCTGAGAAAAAGAGAGATAAACAATTACTAGATCACAAGGGGAGAATCTGAGAGATAAGTGATACCATAAAGTGAAACAATATTAGAATAATTGGGATCCCAGAAGAAGAGGAATGGGGCGGGGGCCAGAAGATATATTGGAGCAAATTATAGTGGGAACTTCCCTAATCTGGGGAAGGAAATAGGCATTCAAGTCCAGGGGGCACAGAGAACCCTCCTCAAAATCAATAAAAATAGGTTAGCACCCCATCATATAATAGTGAAGCTTGCAAATCTCAGAGACAAAGAGAAAATCCTGAAAGCAGCTCGAGACAAGAGGTCCTTAATGTACAGTGTTGGGAACATTAGACTGGTAGCAGACCTATCCACAGAAACCTGGCAGGCCAGAAAGGGCTGGCATGACATACTTAGGGTACTAAATGAGAAAAACATACAGCCAAGAATACTTTATCCAGCAATTCTGTTATTCAGAATGAAAGGAGAGATAAAGAGCTTCCAAGACGAACAGAAACTAAAAGAATTTGTGATCACTAAACCAGCCTGCAAGAAATACTAAAGGGGATCCTCTAAGCAAAGAGAGATCCCAAAAGTAACATAGACCAGAAAGAAACAGAGACAATATACAGAAACAAGGACTTTACAGGTAATACAATGGCACTAAATTCATATCTTTCAATAGTTACTCTGAATGTAAATGGGCTAAATGTTCCAATCAAAAGACACAGGGCATCAGATTGGATAAAAAAGCAAGAAACATCCATATGCTGTCTACAAGTGACTCATTTTAGACCAAAAGACACCATCAGATTGAAAGTGAAGGGGTGGAAAACAATTTGTCATGCTAATGAACTTCAAAAGAAAACTGGGGTGACAATCCTTATATCAGACAAATTACATAAGAGATAAAGAAGAACACTATATGATTAATTAAAGGGTCTAACCAACAAGAAGATCTAATTGTAAATATTTATGCCCCTAACATGGGAGCAGCCAATTATATATGCCAATTAATAACAAAATTAAAGAAACACATCAATAATAATACAATAATATTAGGGGACTTTAACACCCCACTCACTGCAATGGACAGATCATCTAAGCAAAAGATCAACAAGGAAACAGGGGCTTTGATTGACACACTGGACCAGATGGACTTCACAAATATATTCAGATCCTTCCATCCTAGAGCAACAGAATACACATTCTTTCAAGTGCACATGGAACATTCTCCAGAATAGATCACATACTGGGTCACAAATCAGGTCTCAACCAGTACCAAAGATTGGGATCATTCCATGCATATTTTCAGAACACAGTGCTTTGAAACTGGAGCTCAATCACAAGAGGAAAGTTGGAACAAACTCAAATACATGGAGGCTAAGAGCATGCTACTAAAGAATGAATGGGTCAACCAGGAAATTAAAGAAGAATTTAAAAAATTCATGGAAACAAATGAAAATGAAAATACAGCTGTTCAAAATCTTTGGGATGCAGCAAAGGTGGTCCTAAGAGGAAAGTATATAGCAATACAAGCCTTTCTCAAGAAACAAGAAAGGTCTCCAATACACAACCTAACCTTACACCTAAAGGAGCTGGAGAAAGAACAGCAAATAAAGTCTAAACCCAGCAGGAGAAGAGAAATAATAAAGATCAGAGCAGAAATCAATGAAATAGAAACCAAAAGAACAGTAGAACAGATCAACAAAACTAGGAATTGTTTCTTTGGAAGAATTAATAAGATCGATAAAACCTTGGCCAGACTTATCAAAAAGAAAAGAGAGAGGACCCAATTAAATAAAATCATGAATGAAAGAGGAGAGATCACAACCAACACCGAAGAAATACAAACAATTACAAGAATATATTATGAGCAACTATGAGCCAACAAATTAGGGCAATCTGGAAGAAATGGATGCATCCCTAGAGACATAAACTACCAAAACTGAAACAGGAAGAAATAGAAAACCTGAACAGACCCATAACCAGCAAGGAAATTGAAGCAGTAATCAAAAATCTCCCAAGAAACAAGAGCCCAGGGCCAGATGGCTTCCCAGGGGAATTCTACCACACATTTAAAGAAGAATTAATACTTATTCTTCTGAAACTATGTCAAAAAAATAGAACGGAAGGAAAACTTCCAAACTCTTTCTATGAGCCAGCATTACCTTGATCCCCAAACCAGACAAAGACCCCACCAAAAAGGAGAATTACAGACCAATATCCCTGATGAACAGGGATGTCAAAATTCTCACCAAAATACTAGCTAATAGGATCCAACAGTACATTAAAAGGATTATTCACCACAACCCAGTGGGATTTATTCCTGGACTGCAGAGGTGGTTCAACATCCACAAATTAATCAATGTGATATAATACATTAATAAGAGAAAAAACAAGAACAATATCATCCTCTTAATACCTGCAGAAAAAGCATTTGACAAAGTACAGCATTCTTTCTTGATTAAAACTATTTACAGTGTACAGATAGAGGGAACATACCTCAATATCTTAAAAGCCATATACAAAAAGCCCACAGTGAATATCATTCTCAATGGGGAAATACTGAGAGCATTTCCCCTAAGGTTGGGAACACGGCAGGGATGTTCATTCACCACTGCTGTTCAGCACAGTACTAGAAGTTCTAGCCTCAGCAAGCAGACAACAAAAAGAAATAAAAGGCATCTGAATTGGCAAAGAAGAAGTCAAACACTCACTCTTTGTAGATGACATGATACTCTATGTGGAAAACCCAAAAGACTCCACCAAAATTGCTAGAACTTATATAGGAATTCAGCATACAGAAATCAGTTGCATTTCTGTGCACTAACAATGAGCAGAAGAAAGAGAAATTAAGGAGTCGATCCCTTTTACAATTGCACCCAAAATCATAAGAAACCTAGGAATAAACATAACCAAAGAGACAAAGGATCTGTACTCAGAAAACTATAAACACTCATGAAAGAAACTGAGAAAGACACAAAGAAATGAAAAAACATTCCATGCTCATGGATTGGAAGAACAAATATTGTGAAAATGTCTATGCTACCTAGAGCAATCTATTCATTCAGTGTAATCCCTGTCAAAATACCACCAACTTTTTTCAGAGCTGGAACAAATAATCCTAAAATTTGTATGGCACCAGACAAGACCCTGAATAGCCAGAGGAATGTTGAAAAAGAAAAGCAAAGCTGGTGGCATCACAGTCCCAGACTTCAAGCTCCATTACAAAGCTGTAATCATCAAGACAGTATGGTACTGGCACAAAAACAGACACAGACAGATCAATGGAACAGAATAGAGAACCAGAAATGGACCATCACCTCTATGGTCAACTAATCTTCGACAAAGCAGGACAGAATGTCCAATGGAAAAAAGTTTCTTCAACAAATAGTGTTGGGAAAATTGGACAGCCACATGTAGAAGAATGAAACTGGACAACTTTCTTACACCATACACAAAAATAGACTCAAAATCGATGGAAGACCTAAATGTGAGACAGGAATCCATCAAAATTCTAAAGGAGAACCCAGGCAGCAACCTCTGTGACCTCAGCCACAGCAAGGTCACAGACAGGTCTTCAAAGGCAAGGGAAGCAAAGGCAACATGAACTATTGGGACTTCATCAAGATAAAAAAGCTTTCAACAGCGAAGGAAACAGTTGACAAAACCAAAAGACAACTGACAGAGTGGGAGAAGATATTTGCAAATGATATATCAGATAAAGAGCTAGTTTCCAAAATCTATAAAGAAATTATCGGACTCAACAACCAAAGAATAAATAATCCTATCAAGAAATGGGCAGAAGATATGATCAGACATTTTTCCAGAGAAGACACCCAAATGGCCAACAGACACATGAAAAAATGTTCCACATCACTCGACATCAGGGAAATACAAATCAAAACCTCAATGAGATATCACCTCACACTGGTCAGAATGGCTAAAATTAATAAGTCAAGCAAGAACAGCTGTTGGCAAGGGTGTGGGGAAAGGGGAATCCTCTTACACTGTTGGTGGGAATGCAAGCTGGTGCAGCCACTTGAAAACAGTATGGAGGTTCCTCAAAAAGTTGAAAATAGAGCTACTCTATGACCCAGCAATTGCACTACTGGGTATTTACCCTAAAGTTATAAATGTAGTGATCCGAAGGGACACATGCACCCCAGTGTTTATAGCAGCAATGTCCACGATAGCCAAACTATTGAAAAAGCCCAGATGTCCATCAACAGATGAATGAAGAAAATGTGATACACACACACACACACACACACACACACACACACAGGAATATTATGCAGCTGTCAAAAAAATGATGTCTTGTCATTTGCAAAGTCATGGATGGAACTAGAGGGTATTAAGCTAAGGGAAATAAGTCAATCAGAGAAAGACAAGTATCATATGATCTCACTTATATGTGGAATTTAAGATACAAAACAGAGGATCATAGGAGAAGAGAGGAAAAAATAAAACAAGACAAAATCAGAGAGGGAGGCAAACCATAAGAGACTCTTAATCATAGGAAATAAACTGAGAGTTGCTGAAGGAGAGGGAGGTGAGGGGATGGGGTAACTGGGTGATAGATATTAAGGGCACGTGATATAATGAGCAATGGGTATTTATATAATACTGATGAATCACTGACCTCTACCTCAGAAACCAGTAATACATTATATGTTAATTAATCGAATTTAAATTTTAAAAATGGAAAAAAATTAAAAAATAAAAACTAAATGTTCCCCACTATAGGAGATAATATACTTTCACCTTACACTGAAACATCACTTACTCTGGACTAGTGAGTGCATGTCTAGTAAAGGAAATAAGATCTGGAGTGCTGCTCTTGACTTCTCTGCCAATTCCTCTTGATTGTATCACTGAAATTAATAGTAAAGCTTAATGCTGGGTAAGATCTCCGACTTGAGTGAATCAAATCTGATAATCAGTATTGTGTTGGATATGACTCCCTGAAAAAGCAATTTAAGAAAATAATTCACTATTGCAAATACTGCATTGTGAAAAGAAAAACAGATATATTGATTAAGACATCAGACAAAATGGTGAGGTTGGTCATAGTGTTAAAAAAGATGTAATAGGTAAATAGGTGTATGTGTATATACACCTTAAGAGATGGAAAATCTCATTCAAAGCTGCAGTGTATCCTCAGGTAAGTTTTTTAACCACTAAATTTTATTTTTCCATCTTTAAGTGTTTTTTTTCTCAAGAGCAAAAATTATAGATAAGGATAAATATAATGATCTAGATATCAGTTCTGGGCCTAGGGGACACTTCTGGTTTCATTCTAGTTTGTTGTTATTCCTATAGTAAACCAACTGTGGGACTAGAGACTGATAATGAGTATTACTGACAAAATAAAGTTGCCATGAGTATCATGATTTTTGTTTGGCATTTTTTTTTAATTTTATTTTATTATGTTATGTTAATCACCATATATTACCTCATTAGTTTTTGATGTAGTGTTCCATGATTCACTGTTTGCGTATAACACCCAGTGCTCCATTCAGTACATGCCCTCTTTAATACCCATCACCAGGCTAACCCATCCCCCCACCCCCCTCCCCTCTAAAACTCTGTTTCTCAGAGTCCATAGTCTCTCATGGTTCATCTTCCCCTCTGATTTCCCCCCTTAATTTTTCCCTTCCTACTACCTTCTTCTTCTTTTTTTTTTTTAACATACAATGTATTATTTCTTTCAGAGGTACAGGTCTGTGATTCATCAGTCTTACACAATTCACAGTGCTCACCATAGCACATACCCTCCCCAATGTCTATCACCCAGCCACCCCATCCCTCCCACTCCCCACCACTCCAACAACCTTCAGTTTGTTTCCTGAGATTAACAATTCCTCATATCAGTGAGATCATATGATCCATGTCTTTCTCTGATTGACTTATTTCGCTTAGCATAATACCCTCTAGTTCCATCCATGTCATTGCAAATGGCAAGATTTTGTGTTTTTATATGGCTGCATATATATATATATATATATATATATATATATATATACACACATCTTCTTTATCCATTCATCTGTTGATGGACATCTTGGCTCTTTCCATATTTGACTATTATGGACATTGCTGCTATAAACATTGGGGTGCACGTGCCCCTTCAGATCACTACATTTGTATCTTTGGGGTAAATACCCAGTAGTGCAATTGCCGTGTCATACAATAGCTCTATTTTCAACTTTTTGAGGAACCTCCATACTGTTTTCCAGAGTGGCTGCACCAGCTTGCATTCACACCAACAGTGTAGGAGGGTTCCCCTTTCTCCGCATCCTTGCCAACATCTGTCGTTTCCTGACTTGTTCATTTTAGCCATTCTGACTGATGTGAGGTAGTATCTCATTGAGGTTTTGATTTGGATTTCCCTGATATCGAGTGATGTTGAGCACTTTTTCATGTGTCTGTTGGCCATTTGGATGTCTTCTTTGGAAAAATGTCTGATCTTGTCTTCTGCCCATTTCTTGATTGGATTATTTGTTCTTTGGGTGTTGAGTTTGATAAGTTCTTTATAGATTTTGGATACTAGCCCTTTATCTGATGTGTCATTTGCAAATATCTTCTCCGATTCTGTCAGTTGTCTTTTGGTTTTGTTGACTGTTTCCTTTGCTGTGCAAAAGCTTTTTATCTTGAAGAAGTCCCAATAGTTCATTATTGCCCTTGCTTCCCTTGCCTTTGGCAATGTGTCTAGGAAGAAGTTGCTGCAGCTGAGGTCGAAGAGGTTGCTGCCTGGGTTCTCCTCTAGGATTTTGATGGACTCCTGTCTCGCTTTTAGGTCTTTCATCCATTTTGAGTCTATTTTTGTGTGCATTGTAAGGACATGGTCCAGTCTCATTCTTCTGCATGTGGCTGTCCAATTTTCCCAACACCATTTGTTGAAGAGACTGTCTTTTTTCCATTGGACATTCTGTCCTGCTTTGTCGAAGATTAGCTGACCATAGAGTTGAGGGTCCATTTCTGGGCTCTCTATTCTGTTCCACTGATCTGTCTGTGTCTGTTTTTCTGCCAGTACCATACTGTCTTGATGATGATAGCTTTGTAATAGAGCTTGAAGTCCAGAATTGTGATGCCACCAGCTTTGCTTTTCCCTTTTTCAACATTCCTCTGGCTATTCGGGGTCTTGTCTGGTTCCATACAAATTTTAGGATTATTTGTTCCATTTCTTTGAAAAGGGTTGATGGTATTTGGATAGGGATTGCATTAAATGTGTAGATTGTTCTAGGTAACACTGACATCTTCACCATATTTTTTCTTCCAATCCATGAGCATGGAACATTTTTCCATTTCTTTGTGTCTTCCTCAATTTCTTTCATGAGTATTTTATAGTTTTCTGAGTACAGATTCTTTGTCTCTTTGGTTAGATTTATTCCTAGGTACCTTATAGTTTTGGATGCGATTGTAAATGAGATCAACTCCTTAATTTCTCTTTCTTCTATCTTGTTGTTGGTGGATATAAATGCAACTGATTTCTGTGCATTGATTTTATATCCTGCCACTTTACTGAATTCTTGTATGAGTTCTAGCAGTTTTGGGGTGGAGTCTTTGGGTTTTCCACATAAAGTATCATATCATCTGCAAAGAGTGAGAGTTTGAATTCTTCTTTGCTGATTTGGATGCCTTTTATTTCTTTTTGTTGTCTGATTGCTGTGGCTAGGACTTCTAGTACTATGTTGAATAGCAGTGGTGATAGTGGACATCCCTGCCGCGTTCCTGACCTTGGGGGGAAAGCTCTCAGTTTTTCCCCATTGAAAATGATATTCGCTGTGGGTTTTTCATAGATGGCTTTTATGATATTGAGGTATGTACCCTCTATCCTACACTCTGAAGAGTTTTAATCAAGAAAGAATGCTGTACTTTGTCAAATGTTTTTTCTGCGTCTATTGAGAGGATCATATGGTTCTTGTTCTTTCTTTTATTAATGTATTGTATCACATTGATTGATTTGTGGATGTTGAACTAACCTTGCAGCCCAGGAATAAATCCCACTTGGTTGTGGTGAATAATCCTTTTAATGTACTGTTGGATCCTATTGGCTAGTACTTTGGTGAGAATTTTTGCATCCATGTTCATCAGGGATATTGGTCTGTAATTCTCCTTTTTGATGGGATCTTTGTCTGATTTTGGGATCAAAGTAAAGCTGGCCTCATAAAAAAGTTTGGAAGTTTTCTTTCCATTTCTATTTTTTGGAACAGTTTCAGAAGAATAGGTATTAATTCTTCTTTAAATGTTTGGTAGAATTCCCCTGGGAAGCCATCTGGCCCTGGGCTGTTGTTTGTTGGGAGATTTTTTTTATTACTGCTTCAATTTCCTTAGTGGTTATAGGTCTGTTCAGGTTTTCTATTTCTTCCTGGTTCAGTTTTGGTAGTTGGTACATCTCTAGGAATGCATCCATTTCTTCCAGATTATCTAATTTGCTGGCATATAGTTGCTCATAATATGTTCTTATAATTGTTTGTATTTCTTTGGTGTTGGTTGTGATCTCTCCTCTTTCATTCATGATTTTGTTGATTTGGGTCATTTCTCTTTTCTTTTTGATAAGTCTGGCCAGGGGTTTATCAATCTTGTTAATTCTTTCAAAGAACCAGCTCCTAGTTTCGTTGATCTGTTCTACTGTTCTTTTGGTTTCTATTTCATTGATTTCTGCTCTGATCTTTATTATTTCTCTTCTCCTGCTGGGTTTAGGCTTTATTTGCTGTTCTTTCTCCAGCTCCTTTAGGTGTAGGGTTAGGTTGTGTACTTGAGACCTTTCTTGTTTCTTGAGAAAGGCTTGTATTGCTATATACTTTCCTCTTAGGACTGCCTTTGCTGTATCCCAAAGATTTTGAACAGTTGTGTTTTCATTTTCATTGGTTTCCATGAAATTTTTTAATTCTTTTTTAATTTCCTGGTTGACCCATTCATTCTTTAGTAGGATGCTCTTTAGCCTCCATGTATTTGAGTTCTTTCCGACTTTCCTCTTGTGATTGAGTTCTAGTTTCAAAGCATTGTGGTCTGTAAATATGCAGGGAATGATCTCAATCTTTTGGTACTGGTTGAGACCTGATTTGTGACCTAGGATGTGATCTATTCTGGAGAATGTTCCATGGGCATTAGAGAAGAATGTGTATTCTATTGCTTTGGGATGGAATGTTCTGAATATATCTGAGAAGTTGATTTGGTCCAGTGTGTCATTTAAAATCTTTATTTCCTTGTTGATCTTTTGCTTAGATGATCTGTCCATTTCAGTGAGTGGGGTGTTAAAGTCCCCCACTATTATTGTATTGTTGTTAATGTGTTTCTTTGATTTTGTTATTAGTTGGCTTATATAATTGGCTGCTCCCATGTTAGGGGCATAGATATTTACAATTGTTAGAACTTCTTGTTGGATAGACCCTTTAAGTAGCATATAGTGTCCTTCCTCGTCTCTTATTACAGTCTTTGGTTTAGAATCTAATTTGTCT
This sequence comes from Phoca vitulina, assembly GCF_004348235.1. Classification (NCBI taxonomy): domain Eukaryota; kingdom Metazoa; phylum Chordata; class Mammalia; order Carnivora; family Phocidae; genus Phoca; species Phoca vitulina. Next base: position 27,340,901 of record NW_022589704.1, read on the forward strand.
GATATAAGGCTTGCCACCCCAGCTTTCTTTTGGTGTTCGTTAGCATGGTAAATGGTTTTCCACCCCCTCACTTTCAATCTGGGTGTGTCTTTGGGTCTAAAATGAGTCTCTTGCAGACAGCATATCAATGGGTCTTATTTTTTTATCCAGTCTGATAGCCTGTGTCTTTTGATTGGGGCATTTAGCCCATTTACCTTCAGGGTAACTACTGAAAGATATGAATTTAGTGCCAATGTATTGCCTGTAAGGTGACTGTTACTGTATATTGTCTCTGTTCCTTTCTGGTCTATGTTACTTTTAGGCTCTCTCTTTGCTTAGAGGACCCCTTTCAATATTTCTTGTAGGGCTGGTTTTGTGTTTGCAAATTCCTTTAGTTTTTGTTTGTCCTGGAAGCTTTTTATCTCTCCTTCAATTTTCAATGACAGCCTGGCTGGATATAGTATTCTTGGCTGCATATTTTTCTCATTTAGTGCTTTGAATATATCCTGCCAGTCCTTTCGGGCCTGCCAGGTCTCTGTAGATAGGTCTGTTGCCAATCTAATGTTTCTACCATTGTAGTTACATATCTCTTCTCCCAAACTGCTTTCAGGATTTTCTCTTTGTCTCTGAGACTTGTAAGTTTTACTATTAGATGTTGGGGTGTTGACCTGTTTTTATTGATTTTGTGGGGGGTTCTCTGTGCCTCCTGGATTTTGATGCCTGTTTCCTTCCCCAAATTAGGGAAGTTCTCTGCTATAATTTGCTCCAATATACCTTCTGCCCCCCTCTCTCTTTCTTCTTCTTCTGGGATCCCAATTATTCTAATGTTGTTTCATCTTATGGTATCACTTATCTCTCGAATTCTACCCTCGTGATCCAGTAGTTGTTTATCTCTCTTTTTCTCAGCTTCTTTATTCTCCGTCATTTGGTTGTCTATATCACTAATTCTCTCTTCTGCCTCATTTATCCTAGTAGTTAGAGCCTCTATTTTTGACTGCACCTCGTTCATAACCATTTTGATTTCAACTTGGTTAGATTTTAGTTCTTTTATTTCTCCAGAAAGGGTTTCTCTAGTAACTTCCATGCTTTTTTCAAGCCCAACTAGCATCTTTATAATCATCATTCTGAACTCTAGTTCCAACATCTTACTAATGTCTGTATTGATTAGGTCCCTGACAGTTGGTATTGCCTCTTGTTCTTTTTTTTGAGGTGAGTTTTTCCATCTTGTCATTTTGTCCAGAGGAGAATAGATGAATGAGAGAACAAAATGCTAACAGGGTAACAACCACCCCAGAAAAATATACACTAAACAAATCAGAAGAGACCTTCCAGAAAGTGGTCGCTTTTCTGTTCAGAGAGTTGCTGCTATTCTTTTCTTTGATCTCCTGTTGAGTTTGTAGGTGTTCAGAATGGTTTGATAGCTATCTAGCTGAATTCCTGGGACCAGACAAAATTTAGGTCTCCTACTCCTCTGCCATCTTGCTCCTCCCCCCTGGCATGTTTATACAGATGTTGATTTGTACATGGTACCTCAAATATCCCCCCTACCCCTACAAAAAATATCAATGATCGCTATAACATAATCTATAGGAAGATGATAGAAATTAATTTAATAAAGGTAAAAACTATAGCTTATTCATTTTATACTCGTGCAACTCAAAACTTTCAATATTAATGTATATACTATTGCTTAAAATTCTTCCATATTAATATATACATTGTTGGTCAAACTATGGCTTATTAAACCACATTTAATGTTTTATTTCATTTAATTTAACTAAATTCCCAATTTTATTCAAATTTCACTAGTTAAAAAAAAAAGTTCACTAGTTTCTCCACTAATGACCTATTTCTATTCTAGAAGCCCATCCTGGATAACACATTATTATAGATATCCTGTTTCCTCAGTTTCTTCTGGCCTGCTATGATTTCTCAGTCTTTCCTTGTTTTTCATGATCTTGAAAGTTTTGAGGAGTACTCGTCAGTATTTTGTGGAATCACCTTCAATTTGGTCTTATCTGATTTTTTTTTTATGATTAGAATGCGGTTATTGGTTTTTTAAACAGATACCACAGAAGGGAAGCAAACTTCTTATCACATTATATGAAGATACTATCAACATGACTTATCACAGGTGATGTTAACTTTTATCTCTTGATCAAGGTAATGATTGTTGGATTTTTCTACTGTAGAATTACTTTTTTCCCTCTTTCTGCACTCCAGTTTTTTTCAAAGGAAATCACAGATTCCAGCTTGCACTTAAAAGAGGTTTGAGAAAAATTAGGCTGTACCTCCTGAAGTAGAGTGTCTACTTAAATTATTTGGAATTTTTTTGTAAGGAAGATTTGTCCCTTCTCCCCTATCTATTTATACAGTGATTTATGTATTTATACCAATATGGACTGATGCATATTTATTTCATACTTTGAGATATAATTCAATACTATCTTATTTATTTTATTGCTCAAATTATTCCAGCTTAGCTATTGGTAGCTAATTCAGGTTGGCCCCTTTGTCCCTTTGACATGGTCCTATCTTTTTGTTTTATGAGAACTTCCTTATTTTATGACACTATAAGAGTTCCATTTATTTTGTTGTTTAAGTGCCTCTCTCACTTGTAATTAGTTACTACAGAAAATCAAAGTCTATGCAGGACGCCTGGGTGGCTCAGTCAGTTAAACATCTGCCTTTGGCTCAGGTCATGATCCCAGAGTCCTGGGATTGAGTCCCACATTGGGCTACTTGCTCAGCAGGGAGCCTGCTTCTTCCTCTGCCTGCCGCTCCCCCTGCTTGTGTGCTTGCTCTCTCTGTCTGTCTCTGTCTCTGAGAAATAAATAAAATCTTTTAAAAAAAGAAGAAGAGGGGCACCTGGGTGGCTCAGTCGGTTGAGCATCTCCCTTCAGCTCAGGTCATGATCTCAGGGTCCTGGATCGAGTCCCTCATCGGGCTCTCTGCTCTGCGGAGAGCCTGTTTCTCCCTCTCCCCCTGCTCTTCTTTTTCTCTCTCTCTCTCTGTCAAATAAATAAATAAAATCTTAAAAATAAATAAATAAAAATAAAGAAAGAAAGAAAGAAAGAAGAAGAAATCAAAGTCTATGAAAGAAACGTTCATTAGAGTATCATTTTCACATGGTTGAGACAAAGCATAATCCTAACCATATTCCCACTTATCTCTCTTATAATATTATAAGTACAATAAGTCCAGTGCCAGTAAACCATCAAACATTTGAGAATTTCTTAGTAAGAAAGTGATTAAGTATTCACATAGATCTTTGGATGAGAAACAGATTGAGTGACTGCAGTATAGTTTACTAATGGCACAGTGACACCTAGAGGCCCCACTTGACATTAACTGAACGTTCCTGAGTGTTCACATTAATTGAAGTCACATCTATTTCAATTCAGATTCCCTGATGGGGAAGGAGCAAAAAGACAGAAACCCTACCCTATTACTAAGTTGAAGATATTAATCTTATACTGATTGGCAAGGGTACAATTGTGAAAAGTTGACATTCTTCACAATAAAAAAGCAGAGATAAGTTGGTTCAAAGTGATCAAAAGATAACATTATATTGGCTGAAAAACAATGTGAGACACTAGTAACTGCTATCTATCTCCCAAAGAACAAATTTAGTGTAGGCACATTATCTCATCTCCTTAAAAACAAGGACATGTCAGACTATCTAACTGATACTTAAAGACACTGAAGTAGAAGACGGTCAAAATATAAATGGCTTGGGAATCAAAAAAATCATTGAAGCAATTATGCTTCCACCAATGTTCAGATACTTTAAAGATCTTTCCTAAATAATTAGCAGATGTGACAAGAGGAAATCATCAGCCTACAGTATTAAGAGAAAAAAAATATCATAGATTTTTATCTATTGCATAAGTATGGCCAAGGGCAATGAAAATTTCATTAAAAGAAGTGCAATCCATGGAGATCTAATGCATGGAGACAATAAAACCTTTGAGAGAATACACATGTGTTTATAACTTAAAGAAAACCATGAACTTTATAAAATAGTGAACATGGATTTGTATAACCTAATTTAACAAAAACCTATCAGTTGTTTAATGTGTTCACTTTGTGTTTGTAAAGTGCCATGATATACTTACTATTAGCTTGAGAAGATATTTTGAAATATTTTTATTGTCTTATTCTTTTGAAAATAAGATACCAAAGCTCCACTCAAGGCTATGATAAAGTGAATATAGTACACCTTCCTTAGAGGACAAGAAGGAACAAAGAAAGAAAGAAAGAAAGAAAGAAAGAAAGAAAGAAAGAAAGAAAGAA